>NC_091831.1:151703392-151713392 GCF_037783145.1 Equus przewalskii | reverse complement strand
TGTAAATGGAAGTGGTAGTGAAGGGCATGGTGGTGAATGGCAGTGCTGGAACTCAAGGCTTCCAGCTCCTCGTCAAGCTCCTTTTATTGCATTATGGTGAACAAAGTACCAGTTAGAATAATTGTTGGGGAAATGACGTCAGATTAGGGTTGCAGGTGTTTATGTCACATTATAGACCTGGGCAAAAGCGGGAGATGAAGAACTCTTTATTCTCATGCCATCAGTTCAAGTTATGGAGCCTACCCTGCTCAGCAGTCTGTCTTCCTGATGTAGGATATTACCAACAGCATTTTGATAAATAATGAGTAATAGATAGATTATATTTGGGTCTGTTTTCTTCAAAGTGAAAGTCCTTGTGTTTAGAACAAATCCTTTAAGTATCAAAATACATTTTTTCATGTTTTATTTCATGTTTCCTAATTGCACCAACAGAGAATATAATTGGAAAGTGATGACCAGTTACAGACTGAGTTGCTGAGGAAGCTTGGATTTTAATTTCATGTTTTATTTTCTTTGGAATCTCACCTCTCCATCTTAACTTTTACGAGAAGGAGAGATTTTGTCTTTTGTTGTTGTTGTTATTGTTCATTGCTCCCCAATTGCAGCTTATGTCCTGCTTCCTGTTAAGTCTCAAGTATTAAAAGCTTGAGTGACTGAATGAGTAAATGAGTGAGTGATTGTCACACTAAGAATTATGACTTTCTACTAAGAGTCATACTATAGATAACTGTTAATGAAGATTTTCTTAACTGGAGTAGATAGAAAAATGGGAATATCCTTAAATGGGAGAAGATAATCTAAGTGTTCACAGTTCTTTCATGAAAATCAATCATCTATAACTTGTGAGAGCTCTTATTAATAGGGAGTCTGCCATTATAATAAAATTATAAGTTAAGCATAATGACTGTTCTTGAGTCTGAATAGAAGGCAGATTAAAATTCCTGAAGAACCTTTGGGAAAATACCTCCATCTACATTAAAAACTGATGATTTTGTTTATTTCCTGAAGATTTTATACAGCTTTTCTTTGCTTTCTTCCATATAACAGTATATTCTCCTTGGTTTGGGGACAGCTCACTGTTAATAGAATATCTTTTAAAAATGAACAGTACAGTTGAATGAAATCTTCAATGAAGATGAATGTTGTGTAGAATTCCAATTTACTCTCTGTTATTTTCTTAAGGAGATGTGCTCTTCTACCTAATGTGTAATTCCTCTTCCACCCCCAATGAAATTATGCTTTCTCCAATGGGATTACTAATTATTTTTCTTTTTGAATGACCTTAACTTCAGTTTTGTAGCAAACTGGTTTTGGCATTGCACTAGGCCATCAGTACACAGTATGATCATCTTTAAAACTCTAGGTTTAGTAGAAGAAAGTGTGAGAAAGCATCACGTAGGTGTTTGGATCTGATTAGACTTTGACGAGTCCCTTACTAGCAATACTGGGATATTGATTCCTTTGGAATTCATGTTCTGTATTCTTCTGCAGTTCGTCAAGAGTTATTTGAGTGCTGACTCTAGCCTGAGCACTACATTAAGCATCATAGTAGATGGAAAGAGGAATAAAACTCATAGCCTTTCTGTCAGAGAACTCACAGCTTAGTCGGATGTGCAAAGCACGTACGTAAGAATTATCTGTCTGATGTGCTTTTAGAGGTGAAAAAATGCTGGAAGGAGTCAGTGGAAAGATACATTCTGGTTTGTAGAATTAGAGGTGGCTTCCTGGCTGGGGGAGTATAACTGCAGAGGGAGACAATTTAAGAGAGAACTCTGTGAACCAAGGAAGGAAAATGGAAAGCATGAGGTCCGCTGAGAACAGTCTGTAGTCACTAACTACAAGCTTATGTGTACAATCATTGAGGGAATTAAAGTTGGCCAGATTCAGTTAAGATCATATGATATAAGGTACTTAATTCCGGAGCTAGGAGTTTATATTTAAATTAGCAGGCAATAGGAAGCCATTTATGGTTCTAAATAGCAGTGTGACGATCAGAGCTTTAATTTTTTATGGCA
This sequence comes from Equus przewalskii, assembly GCF_037783145.1. Classification (NCBI taxonomy): domain Eukaryota; kingdom Metazoa; phylum Chordata; class Mammalia; order Perissodactyla; family Equidae; genus Equus; species Equus przewalskii. The sequence goes on along the minus strand of NC_091831.1, from coordinate 151,711,377 downwards.
GTGCTTTTCAACCAGAGAGATGTGAAGGATGTCATTTACCTAGTGGTAACCAGGATTCTGTGAAATTCCTAGCACTTATCTGTAACTCCATCCCCTCTCTTCCTCTCAAGACAGCATACTGGAAAACAATTGAAGAAGAATGTTATTAAATAAATATCTAAATCAACTTTCACTTATTTAAAAAGAGCACTTACAAATTTACTTAGTGTTAATTATAAATAACTTGCAAGACACTTTATAGTGGATCATGACACAGAGCTGTGTGTTGTGACAGCAGTTAAGGACCAAGGTTGAAGATAATATGGTAGCACTTTGTACAATGGATTGAAGTGAGGAGATACTGGATGTAGTGAGAGAGAACAAATAATAAGCTATTATATTATTCTTAGAAAATTTTAAATGGGTCTGAATTAGGGTTTGCAGTGGAAGTGAAAGAGGAAATATAGTCTATAGGACATGGCAAATTTACCGGATACTGGTGATAAAGAAGTAGAAAGGAGCCTAGGATGAATCTGAAATTGCAAACTGAGATTTCTCAAAATAAATGAAATAAGAGTTGCTTTGAATTGGAGAAGGAAAAAAAATGAATTCAGTTTGGGCTACTAAATTGAGGCTTCAGGGCACATCTTATAGAATGTTTCTGTAAAGTTGGAAATTTGGGGCTCCTTCTCAAGATCATAAGGTAGATCTGAGTCCTCTATAAATGAGATGTTCTTTCTGAGACACTTCAAATATGAGAAGGCACTCATCATTCTATATGTGAACCCTCATTGGATTCTTAATTATCAAGTAGTTATTTAATCCTTAAAATGATTAAGAATTGAATTTGCATGGTGCCTTAAATTTTTTTGCCCCCTAAATGGTACTAAAGTGAATGTAAGGAATTAATGCATATTGCAGGAGCAATGCTTCATTGAGAGGAAGAGAATGCATGGAGCTTCTCTAGCTTAGTGTAGAAGGGAATATATTCAACTCTTTGCAAACCTCTTGCTTATTGATTACGTATTTATTTAATGGCAAATGTTATTTCCTTACACACTGCATGTGGGTACCTTTCAGCCTTTTATAGAATTTAAAAACGTTTTTAAAAGTCTTAATTAAAAGACTTCTGGGGGCTGGCCCCATGACCAAGGGGTGAAGTTCAAACTCTCCGGCAGCCCAGGATTTCACAGGTTCGGATCCTGGGCACAGACATAGCACCACTCATCAGGCCATGCTGAGGTGGCGTCCCACATAGCACAACCAGAAGGACCTACAACTAGAATATACAACTATGTACTGGGGGGCTTTGAAGAGAAGAAGAAGGGAAAGGGGAAGGGGACAGGGAAGATTGGCCACAGATGTTAGCTCAGGTGCCAATCTTTAAGAATAAAATAAAATAAAAGACTTCTGAAGCTTCTACACTGTATGATGTTTTCTATTTCTTAAAAGTATCCTATCTATCCTTTGAAGCTTGCTGGTCAAGACAATCCAGGTGAAATTCCAGGGGTAGGAATTTGAGCTTATTTTTGACCCTCAGCTTTTGTTGATAAAAATTGTATCTATGCGTAGGTATTTTCTAGTACCTATTTATAGACTTGCTTTTTACAACTGGTGGAATGAGAAAATGACTTGTTTTCGCTAGTTTGAAACAGAAGTATAGAAGCACATTCGTTGCATGATAAATATTAATGATAATGATTATACTGAAAGCTTTTGTCATTCAAGAAGCTCAGAATTGGAAATTAGATTCCAACTATGCTTTATATACAGCATAGCCGGTGGCATTTAGTGAACTCTCTATTATCCATGGTTGTGCATACAAGCAGAGGATGGTTACTTGAAATTAAAAAATAATCTACCTTGGCTGTTAAAGTTGGTGTCTTACTGAACTTCTTAGAAATCCTGCCAATTATGGAAAACTTTTACTGATTACTGTTCTTTCCCTTATATTTTTCTCATCAACTGGTGAGGAAAATTTTATGATATAAAAAGCAAACTTATCAATGAAGAAGTTGTTAGGGGTTGAGAGGGACGATAGTGGGGGCGGGGCTGAGGGAGGACCAAAGGGTTCGAGGATTGATTCACAACCTGAGAGACAGGGGCCATCAAGGACTGATGACAAGTTGTTGCTTGATTTTGACAGAAATAATCCCCCCTACCCCAACTGGAATTTATGTCTCAAGAAGGATCCAGAAGTAAAAATTGGTTCCTATATGTGTGGTGCTTATATATTCTAAATTTTTAGGTACAGTTCTGATTTCATGTAAAATTTTTTTTCTGTTTAAGGAAAACGGTCTTAAAAATTTACGATAAAGTAGAATCTTCTTAGAACTTAAAAAAAGGTACTTTACATAAATTGATACGTAAGAAAAACTCTGTGTTGGTCAATATTTCTTATTTTTTAGTTTGGTATAAGATATTGATTATTGACATTTTTTGTCATTCCAGAATATTTATTGCAGAACCATGTTGATTTGTTTTTCTTCTTTAGAAATACAATCACTTACTGGAAACACATTTTATTTTGAGAGAAGTAGTTAATTCGGATGCCAAATTATATTGTATAGTTACCCTTTTAAAGAGCTACTTCTTATTTTACTTTTTTTTTAAATCAGGTAAATAGGCTCAGGCAAAAATTCTGTCCCCTCTAGTCAATCAAGACGCCAAGTCATTTTCTGTTGATTTTGTAATTATGAAGTGGAATGTGGAAATTATACAATGGAAAACCAAGTGATTTTTTTCCTCTCCAAATGATGAAATGCACTAAATTGAGAATTATTGTGGCTTATATTTTTAGGGGGATCAACCACTCAACTGAATTGCTACTAAGCCTAACTAGTCTCTTTGCAGTTGTTCCCTTCTGCTGTCCACTGGTCATTATCTGATCCCATCCCTGCTAACACCTGCCCCCTCCCCTCATACACATACACGCCAATGGGAAACTGCAAGGTTGTCAGTTTTAAGCCTTGGGTACCAGCTTGGCCTCAGTCTTTAGAGTTCCTTTCAAACTAATTCATTCTTTCTACAGAGAACTTCTGAACTTCAAATTTGCTTTTTCTTCTGGAGTTGGAATATCTCATATTTCCGCATTCCATGAGTAGCTCATCTCTTGGCTCCCATTGTATTTCTGCCATCTCATCCACTGGCTTAGATCTCCTATCAATTTTGATCCTTCCTCATGTCTTTATTTAGTTATTAGCTGCTTAAGGCAATTCAGGTCAGCAATAATAATACTATTTGATATTTATATAGTGCACATTATATGCCAGCTACTTTGTAAGAGCTTTACCAACTTGGACATTTAATCTTCAGAACAGCTTTATGAGACAAGTTGTATTATTATCCCTATTTATAGATGAGGAAACAGAGGTACAAAGATCTTATGTGACTTTACTTAGTAGCATCAGAATGATTCCAGAACCCATGTTCTAGAAAATAATTCTGAACTGCCTCCCTAGGGAAAAAGGTATTTTGTCACACAACTCTGTGTTGTAAAACTTGTGTAGCTAAATAGTTTTCATGAGTCAGAAAACTTGTATGTTAACACTGTAGTTCACAAATGTTATTGCTTGGATACAAACTCATCAAATTTCCCAGTTTACCCAAAAAGAGGGCTTATTTTTTCGTAACTCTCAAACAGACTTTAACGTGCTTGTATAATTCATTTACCTTTGTCATATAGCACTATACGTCTTTATAAAAAGGAGTCTTAACATATAAGTGCTTAACCTTTACTTCTTAATGATGAGCTTTTAAATTGTTATTGTGCTGACATAATTAGGTGTAACACCTAAAATCCTTTGTGTGTATAGCTATAAAAAGAAAGTAATGTGATCTAGGACTGACAGTAGAGCTGTGTGTAGGAAAAAATCCTATGGAAGGTTGAAATTGAATGTGGTAACTGCAATTATCTAAAAGGAAGTCTATTACCTTATGATAAAACTGTCAAAATAATGATTGGGTACTCCCACAAATTGTACAGAGAATCAATAAAACCAATATTACGTCACGGTTTGAGAATTTAGGAATTCCTCCTTCTCCTAATTCATGAGACGATGCTAATATATTTAAGAATGAGATAATTGTAAGGTTTGTTCTTTCCTGCTTCATTTTGTAAATGATTCTTTTTTTAGAGCAAATATTTTTGCATGAGAAGCTTGATGAACAACCTTCTTGGAAAATATGAATAGTATTTATTCATTACCAGATAAAAATATACAGATAATATGAGCTACTTTCTTTTGCTTTGCAAGGACATGAAGTACAACATTTTGAGTAGATCTCCTTTGTTGAACAGATAATTTCTGCTTCATTCAGAGCCCATGACTTGATCTTTTGGATTGTAGTCAATCTGTGATGTCACTGTATATGAGCTAACCTTTGTATTTTAATGGGGATTACCAAATTATTCTTGCTAAAACTAAATAGTGTATGTAGATGAATAATTTGTCTCCTGCGTGCACCAAGCCACCTCAACTCCAATTTCTCGTTGTCTTTCAGTCTGAGAAGACATTTTATATAACTAATACAGGACTCATTTTTGGTGGATTCAGTGTTCCTTGTCTTGGTTCATCCCCTGGTCTCACATTCATAAATATTTGTTGACTTGAATTATATATTTTATTGATAATATACCTACCATTTTCTTATGACTCTAGGATTGAGAGGATATTAAGGAATTTTGTAGATAACACGTAAAACACTTGGATAGAACTTTGTCGTTTAAAAAAGTTTTGATTTCTTTTTGATCCATACAACAACTCTTTGACATGGATAAGGCGAATGTTATTTTGCAGTTCTGTAAATGATAAACTGAAGCTCAGGATAAATGACCAGCCTAGTTATATAGTCAGAAAGGGAAAGAGTTGGGACTTGAACTCAGATCGCCCACACCTGCCTGCTCCTCTGCTTACCCTTGTTGTGTGCCTGAATGCAAAAGGGAACAAACCAAAGCAATGAGCCAGGGAAGGGACTCAGGTCTTCTGATTTCAGAGTCTTCCTCTGTCCATTATTTAATGAATGTGAGAATTAGCAGCATTGTTTAGATATTGCACAAGTGCTCCACTTCTCTTAATGTCAGGAGAGTTGATCTCTTTTCTACCTAAATCTCATCTATTACAATTTGTTTATATCTTAGTTTGATCCTATACTAGCTGTCACCTTGGGGAACTCCTTCAGAAGCCACAGTTTGCTCTTCTTTAAGATTGGATAACGTCTGCCTTTCAATGTTATACAGATTAAAGATGGTTTTTTAAAGTACCTAGCATGGTGCTTGGCACGTAGTAGGTGCTCAGATGTTAATGACTTTTGTAGCAATAGACAATAATGTTCCAATAAATAGTTGCTTGAAACATATGAAGGAATTAATTTACCCTTCATCATCTTTAAGTACTTCTGAAGTTTGAATTCTCTAATAATTTTGGAGATCCTGAAACCTCTTAAAATACTTTTTATGTTGCTCTGTATGGGGAGAAATTAGTTATGGTCTTATCAGAGCTGCATAGATTGGGAGGATGAACTCAATTTCCTGAATTATTTTACTACTTTTATTTTGTCTTGTAATAACAAAACAACAGCGTATGTTTACTCTACCTATATATGTACTATGAAAATTTACAACTTTTTCCTGCTATCATTACTCATAATTATATCTTATACTTCAGGGATTCTTTTAGCCAACACTCTCTCAAAAGCAACAGGCGTTGGTTTTTGGGTGGTAATGGAAGGGTTAACTTTTTCATGAGGTCATTGAGGGGGGCAGCAAGTCCACCAGAAAGCTTTTACTTTTTTTAATAAAATTTTTATTGGGATAATTTTAGATTTACAGAAAAGTTGTAAAGATAGTACAGAGAGTTCTCCCTCTACCTGTTGCTCAGTTTGAGTTACCCCTAATGTTATCATTTTACTTTACTGTGGTACATTTGTCAGCACTAAGAAACCCACATTGGCACATTGGTATTAACTAAACTCCAGACTTTATTTAAATTTCTCTACTCTTTCCATGAATGGCTTTTTGCTGGTCCAGGATCCAATTCAAGATCCCACATTGCATTTAGTTATCATGTTTCCTAAAGTCTCTTCTGGTGTGTGACCATTTCTTAGTCTTTTCTTGTTTTCGATGACCATGATGCTTTTGAGGAATATTGATTAGGTATTCTGTAAAATGTCCCTTAATTTAGGTTTCTCTGATGTTTTTCTCATGATTAGGCTGGGATTATAGGTTTTGGGGAAGTATACAGAGGTGAAGTTCTCTTATCATATCATATCAGGGAGTACATGACATCAATACAATTTATCACTATGTTATTTTAATCTCTTGGTGAAGGTAGTGTTTCCCAGATTTCTCCACTGTAAATTTACTGTTTTCCCCTTTCCATACTCTATTCTCTGGAAGTCACTGATTTTAGCCCACAGGCAAGTTGAAGAGGGAGATTAAACTCCACCTTCTGGAGAGAAGAGTATCTAGATATATTATTTGGAATTCTTCCCTAAAGAAGTTTTGTCTCTTCTCTCTATTTGTTCAATCACTTATTTACGTATGTATATATGGACTTGTGTAACATTTTGGGTTATAATCTCACTAGATGACTTTGTTTAAATTCAGGAGTTAAATTTGTTCCACGCATTCTAATTTTTTTTTAAATTCTACTCCCCTGCTCTATGTTACCCATAAACTAAGCAGACATATGTCCTTGTCTATCATTCCTGTCACTGATGAAATTATTTAACATCCGTCCCAAGTAAAGCCCTCTGCAGAACGACTGATAAATTCTCTTTGGTTACATATTCTTCTCCATAAAAAGAGGCCTGTCAATGCTATAATAAGAGTCAAAAATGAATTTTCTCAGTCTGATCTATATTTTTACAAGTCTGTTATATTTATTAATAAACACTTTTTTGTTTTGTTTTTGCAAATCAACCAGTTTTCATTATTAGAGGCAATACTTTCTACAGTAAAGAAATCAAAATAAAGGTGAATTCCTTTAAAACCTGGACCTGATTTTGGTTCTTTTCCGTGCTTCAGTCATCGCTCTTCCAGAAATTATCAAAAATGCTGGTTCATCAGTGAATACCTGTGTCTACAAGGCATCGAGTGGGCAGAGCATGCTATGGCCTGTTTATTTGACCTATTTTTTAATTATTTCTTGTTTCAGTCTTGGTTTTCTGCATTTCCCTTGTAGCTGCTCTCATTGACCTTTCAGCCTCTTGATGAACATGTGGTAAATAAAAGTGTGACTTGTTTAAGAACATTTCTTTAAATAATATTTTATAGATTTAGTTGCTTCCGTTCAGACTTTCAGCAGCAGGAAAGAGATCTTTCTGTCTCTGAGGATGAAAGTAGGCTGCACCGTTCACAAAACCATTCGTCTGTTGCCTGTTCTTTGAGTCAGCACTGGGATCCGTGATGTTCCGTGTCTGGGGCTGTTGGCCTGGCTTTCTGATTGGAAGGTAGATAACCATATCTTTAGCAGAAGTATGAAAGGCAAAAGGACAGGGAGAAATGAGTTTGACAAATGGGTGACAAAGGAACAGATTTTGTTTTAAAAATTCTCTTATTTTTTTTATCAGACATTCTGACATATTGTGTGTTTGTGTTTCTCTCTTTCTTTCAAGGAACATGTGCTCCCCACTCTGTGGAAAGCTGGGTCTTCTGGCCGAGTCGGGTTATCTGCCCGCAAGAGGCTTATGCTCTACTGGGGGAATAAGATCCTCATGCAGATGCGTATTCAATTTAGATCAAAATTGTTAGGAAACATGTTAAATGGTTTCTTCTGAATTTTTTTGTACCTATGACAGGTGTATTAGACGCCTCTAAAACTGAGCCCAGTGCCTTATGCAGTAATGTAAGCATAGTAGAATCACCTTTGTGTCTAGGAGAAATTTAAGACATACCATCCTTGTTTTATCCTAAGGGGTAATCCTGTGACCTATTTTAAATGCTTCATCATTTTATGGACTTTGATGTTTTTAAATTTGTTTGACCTTGGCAATATTGGTATTTT
>NC_091831.1:151485892-151700892 GCF_037783145.1 Equus przewalskii | reverse complement strand
AATGTTGGTCAAGCTTCAATTATGATTCCTAGTAAGACAAGAACCTTAATGTTCACTGTTTGCCTTCGGGGATGTTTATTACACACAACTATTTTGCAGAAGCAGCGTCAAATCTACAGTATAAAACTACCATTAGGCAGAAAAATCAATCAAAATGCCATTAAAGTGGAATAAGTTGCCAATATTGCTGATGTGGTTGCAGGTCTTTTGATTTTCTTTCAGATTATTAGGCACACTCTAGTAGTGACTTTGTTAAGGGAAATGAGTGTTGTTCAGAAGTAATATGTCTCTTGGCTTCATAAAGTTTGTGGCCTCATATTTCCCAGTTTATTGATTATCCATTATCATTTGTCATGAGGTGTCCTAACTCAAGGGGAAAATATAACTCTCTCTTTCTTGCTGAACGGTAGTGCTGTATAGATCTGTAGAAAGGTATTTCAGATGTACCAATCTTGGAGAAAAATGAGCAAAGAAATAAAGCAATGAGTGTGCCTTCCAGGTCTGAGCAGTTTAAAGGGTAGATTGCTGACAGTACTTTGTTCTCACATCAACCCTTTTTCCCCTCATAACACGGGAACAGGAAGAGAGAAGTTCATGAGGCCACTGAAATACCCCCAGCTCAGGATACTGCAGCTGTATGTGATCATCTAAACGCGAATGTTCTTTATTATCCCTGGCGTAATGGCGCTTAATTTATAGATGTTTTTGGTTCATATTCATTTTTATTGGCGACTATTAAAATTTTTTTTCTGCTGAAGTCAGCAAAAAATGTAATTAAATGGTTCTTTTAATTTGCACTTAATTGCTACACTGTAGAAGTAATTTCTTCAGTTCTTAAAAATGTATTAAGTTCCTCATCCCTTTCTTCAACTTGTTCTGTTGGCCACGGCCACTGTAGAAAATCGCCAAGGGTACAGAATGCATGGCATGTGCTTTCTTTGGAGTAGTTTCCAGCACTAGTCTGTCATTTGGGGCGTCCAAAGGTGATGCATACAGAACAAGCGTTGCCCGTAACTTTCCTTCGGAGACTAATTGCACTTCTCCCTTAACACACTTTGTTCCAGAAGCCCCAAGAGCTTGCAGCACGACTCTTTGTAAACCCTCTCTCTCACTTTGGCTCAGTATTGTGCTGCCATTGTGCTCAGCGGACTCGCTGAAAGATTAATTACAACTGAAGAAATGTATCTTTTAACTGTCTCATTACATAAAGAATTCATAGTGAAGTTAACGTTCACATAATTTAGTGATATACGGATTTTAATTATATACTACGCTGTTAATTGTACAGCTATTTTTAGATCAGGCTACTAACTTGTTCATTAAAATGAATAGCTCTTGTGCTTCAGGGACCAAAAGATAGGCTTTCTTAAAAACTCAGAGAATTTCGAGTTCTCTGAAAAATATTCTAAGCTGGTAGGATATTTTTATGGTATTTGTCTTTCCTTAAAATGAGACTGACTTGCACTTTGTCTTCATTGCTTAGGTTGTCTGACACATAGAATTTTGACTTTTTTTTTGATGATTAATAAAGTGTAAGAAAGATAGATCTCTATGTTGGATAATGGGCAGATATTGAATAGCTGTGTTTTCCTTGAAAGTCGTTGAGATTTTTCTCAGGAGAATTAAATGAAAGTTATTTCTGAATAGAAGCGCTGTCCCTGGCTGTAATTAGTCACATGGGCTTAGTTCCCAGGAAACGTTTCTTTCAGTGTTCTGTAAGTGTGTGAATTTTCATATTGCTTAACTTACCTTGAAATTTCATCTCTGCTTCCCCATCTACCCTTCTCCTAAAATGTAAGAAATCTAAAGTTTAGTTTCTTCTTTTCCTGTTCGATTAGGAGGCCTGCCAAAAAAGTGCACACATTCATGTCCGTGTACTCTCTCCCTTCCCATGAATCCTTCCAATCCTGGGCAACATTTTTAATGACTTAGAATTAACTGCTTTCTAATTATGCACTGAGGCAGACACCGTGATGTGGTATGGGTCTTTGCCAGCAAATGGAAACACAGGCCATATAAATGAGCAGGCTACCAGAGAGAATTATTAGAGAGGCTTCTTGAAGTCATCAACTTGCAAAGCAGAGACTTACCCCTGTCTCATTGACTGATGCAAACTTGGTCGTATCAGCTGTCGCTGTGGTATCACCTTTAGGGGCATCAGTTTTTGGGTTTTTTTATACAACATAAGACACTCTTGATCTTGCTATGTTTTCTACCCAACAAATTTTGGTAGGTTTTGGCTGCCATTAACTTTCTCCCCTGACATTGAGCTGGAGTCTTCTCTTTACTTATGACTCAACTCTCAATGTCCTCTGACATGCTGGGCCCCAGTAAGCTTTGACAAGAGAGCTCAGCTTCATTATGTGGCCCTGTGTTTGCTCTCCAGGGAGCACTAAGTGTCTTGAAACTTTAATTGCTAATATTTGAATTAGAGGGAGGAAGGAATACCAATGGAAAACTTGAGTTCAATTCTTATAAGTATAATGCATTAATCTAGAGCACTTCAGATCACCTTTCAATACCATAGGAATAGTACTGGATAAGAATAGCGTGGTATTAATGAGCGCACCTGGCTAAGTTCATATCATGGCTCCACCACTACCTAGGAGTGGGACTTTGGGCAAACTAGTTAACTTCTGATGCTTCAGTTTCTTCATGGGATAGCCACCTTGGGTACTTTCTGAGAATTCAGTGAATTAATACAGGTGAAGAGTTTAGAAGGGTGCCTGGCACATGGTAAGTGCTCAGTAAATGTTAGCTGTTACTCCTTTTTAGAAATAGAAACTTGTTATAGGATAAACTGAGTAACCCTACCTTCCTAAATGCTCAGCTGACTTGGTACAAATATTAAACTGATGTTTCTGAAATGTTAGAAATTTGGGTACATTTACAATTTCACCATATCCAGCTAGCACCACATACACTAATAATAAATATATTGTGTTTACTTGATATTTTTTAAATGTCATTTTTTAATATTTTAAAAAGGAAATTTGTAATTTCATCTTAAATGATAAACTAGAATTTCTTGCTATCAGTAGAAAGTCCCTATAAAAATAATACATAACTATTAAAGGAAAAACTGTTTTGTATACTGATAAAGTCACTTCATATGCCTATGCCAGTGTTAAGCACTCTTCTGCTTGGTAGACACGGCATTGGATATTGTCAACATTTATCTAAAGACCTTTATGTCCTATAGCCCCTTAGTCTAAGTTTTCTGAAAACAATTTTTTAAAAAGCCTACTCATCCATAATGAGAAAAGCTCAAATTAAGTCAAATCCATTTGACTACCTAAAAATTGCTAGAACAGTAGGGAATGTAGGCACGGCTTGGATCTTGAGTAATTCATTAATAATTCGATCAAATTTATTGACTAGCTATTGTGTGCAGAGCAACTCTGAGGTGATACAAAAGTAATATTTCTGCTTTTAAGCAACTTGCCTGATATCCTGACACAAACAGTTTCTCAGTCTTCCATGTGAAACACGCATTCTCGAAGAGGGTGATATTGCATGAACAGATATACAGCATACCTGGGGCATTAAAATTTCATGGGGGAGAATTAAGGGGAAAAAAGTCTAAAAAGTCTCCTTCGGTGGGCCATAATGAAAAAAAAGGTTAAGAAAGATTGATGTAGACCAAATATAGGGCCACGTAAAGCCGAACTTGAAATCTGAAACCTTATAACTGGTTAACCAGAGCCAGTAATAAACTTGTAAGAATTGTTTCTTGTCTTCTTGGGGTGACCACAGGGTGAGCCTAATCCTCATGCAAAAGCCCTCAGATACTTAAAGATAACATGGAGGAAATATGACATCTTTTTTTAATATTCTGCTAAATGTTCTTTTTCCTTCAGATTTTTTTTAATATGTCTTGGGTTCAAGTCATTGCATCCTGATCAATCTCCTGTCAACAGATGACAAAGTAATATATAATCAAGAGCCAGATGATTGGTAAACAGTGTGAGTTCCCTCCGCTCCACAATATGAGGGAGAGGAGAGCAAGGGTATTGGAAAAATAAAGGGAAACTTTACTAGAGGAGGTGAGACTTGAACTGGGCTTTGAATTTTGGGTCAAAGGAAAGATGAGAAAGAACATTCCAGATTTGTAGGATGGAGTTGGGGGTGGAATTAAGTATTTTCCTTTCATTAACCAGGTGCTTAATATTTGTTGAAGGTGCGTTTGTTGAATAAGAGTTGATGGTATATGGTGGCTATAGAGCTGCCAGTTGCCAGAGACAAGAATCTGTTTGGTGTAAAGACTCATGCTTTGCAGACATCTTCCTTACATAATACTTCTTTATATGACGCCTCTAGTTCAAGCTATTTCTTACATGATTATGTGCTAGTTAGAGAGAAGAGTTTAATTTGTCCCTGTAGGATTCCCTAATGTTAAAAGATATTTTTCATTCAGATTGTCAGATGGGATCAGACTGATTTAGAGATCACCCCTGTGCAGTGGGAGAGCTAGTGGGCTGCCTGGAGTTCTTGAGGAGTAATTCTAACTGCGAGAGTAAGTTGACTGTGGTAGGCCACTGGGATTGTTGAAATTGTCCAGAAAAGACACTGGCAGGCCAGCTCCCATGGAGATGTAACTTGGGACCTTCATGACCTTGATGTCCAAAGGCCTTAAACCAGCATTAAAAGAAAAGATGAACTTCTAGCCAGTATTTTAGCCTTTGCTAGAGCTCAGCCTCAGACAAACGGAGAAGCAAAACTCCTGGTGTATTTGGGGAGTACTGCCAACAGCAGCTACCTTCCCCATCCAGCTGTTCACACGCAGGGATTAGTTTTTCTTCAGCAGAGGGAGAACAAGGTTCTAACACCACCATTTTGACTGCACATGAATTTTCTTTCCAAATGGCCCGTCTCATCTTTATCCCTGATTTACACAATCATCCCCATGCGGGTTCACCTATTCATGCTTAAACCTACTCGTGACCTTGGATCAAGGGTCCCAACTCTCTATGGGCTTGTCTTTGTTTTAGTTCGGGTATAACCTAGTCACAAGGCACTCTTTGCAGTGGGCAGGACTTCCAGGGATTCACCTGCTCATTTGCCTCAGTTCCTTTCAGCAGTAGCTGGCCACTTTTCTGAGCTTACACCAGGAAAGGAAGAGTTATGAAAATGGGTGTGATGTCAGTGATTTGGGGGAAAGTTTCCACTTACTTGATTGCTGATATTTGAAATGTCCTTAGTTAGGGGGAAAAGAATCCTTCTCTTTTATGGTTATATACAAGACTTCAAATATAGATCCCCCACTCATGGAGGGATAACATGTTAAGCTAACCCACACAAATGTGTAAAGGACTTCTACCAGGTTCTTTCCAGAGAACAGTTTTAATTATGGATTGTACACTGAACGCCACAGAGGGGCAGGGCAGCAGAGGATGTCAGAAGGGAGAATCTGGCATTGCCAAATTTTGCCTGTTGAACAGATTTGCTGCGGGCTGTCTCTCCAAGGCTGTGGCAATACATGCTTGGTAAGAGCAGACCCCTGACTTCAGATACACCTCATGAAATCTTTCTTTTTTTATCCTCTTGACAAAAGAAAGTAACGAGTGATCTACTTATTGATAATGCAGTGTTGGGAGGCAGAAGGCAGGCTACAGCATGATCTGACAGCAGCCGAAACAGCAGTATAACAATTGGAACAGCCCAAGTCTCAAACAGCATGTTAAGTGCTTTTTGTGTGTTATTTTATTTCATCTTCACAACAGCCCTGCAAAGTAAGCACCAATGTTATGGTCTTTTACAGACAAGGGACTGAGGGTCACAGACATTAATTAATTAACTTGTTGAAATAACATAGCTAGTGGGGGAAGAGCCAGCCTCAAACCCAGTCTGTCTGATTCTAGACTCTGCTCATAACCACTGTCCCATGCTGCCTCTCCACTTGAAGGCATTATACTGCATAGCTTTCTGAGTTCACTTTTCTTTTAAAAGGCATATTTTTCCTCTTTTAAGGAAGATATAAATAAAAATTATGGTCTCGTTATATGATATCAGAGGCTAGGTCATAAGAAGCCACAAGCTTCTGCCTGGTTCTCTTGGGGTGCTTGCTCTTAGAACCCACCCACCATTTCAAGGCAATGTCCAACAGACTTTAGAGAGGTCCGCATGGAGAGAAACCAAGGCCCTTCACCCACAATTCCAGCTGAGGTCCCGGCAAGCACAGATTTGCCAGATATGTGAGTGAGACATCATGAAAGTGAATCCTTCAACACCCAGTTAATCCACTCCCATTGGCACCCCATAAAGAGCAAGTTATCTGCACCAAGCCTAGCCTAAGTCATCGAATAATGACCATGTTAAGAAACTATTGTTTAAAGCTCCCTCCTCCTCCAAAAATAAGGGTTTTTATTTGAGAATCCAATGGAACTGATTCTCAAACCCACAAAAATAAGTTGTCTTGCTTTCCAAGCTTGTTGATGAGCACCATGCTTTGGCCTGTGACGAAATAGCATCCTTGGAGGAGTCAGAGTAATAATCTGTTTTGTAGCCACCAGTGTCCTGTTCCCTGGCCCGGCCAGACACCATGCAGCAGAGAGGTCTTCAGAGGTGATTCAGGTGGTTCTACTCTGCACACTTTCCACAGCACAGCCACCTGCCCTTCTTTCTGTTGTTTGGGGCTCCAACTTCTTGGAAGGACCTTTTCTTTATATATTTATATATTTGTGTAACTTAAACTCCAAAAAAATTAACCAACGAGCATAAAAGGAAATAAGCTTTCCCTTGAACTTCTTACTAAAGGGCTTCCAAAAATTTTGGCAGCTTAGCAAATGAGTTTTCATGATGGGCCTTATTTCCAGGACAAAGACATAGAAATGATAAACAAAATAAACACAAGAAAATCTTTTACAACACATATCCAAGTTCAAACAAAAGGAATTCAATCTCCAGGTGCAGGAATGGAGACAGAATGTATATTCAGAGAGGTAAATGGGCTCACACTGTAAGGGCCCACAGGAATTGTTAGCTTTAGATATAGACATAAGGGGCTGGGCCTGGGGTTTTAAACACCCTGGTGGGAAAGATGTGCAACCAGGAACTGGAATTGAGCCACCTTATATAGTCCAAACCAAGAAAAAAGGACTACGAAAACTTCACTTGCCTTGAGAAAATGGCAAAGGAGCTTGCTTACTATATATGGCCTTGAGTTGTAGAATGTTAGGAGAGGAGAGAGAAATTAGAAATAGATCACCATTTGTAGGTTTGGTTCCAGATTTGCAGGAAGCCCAAGCTCAGAAATTAACAATAAAACTGATCTCTGCAAAAGTAAACATGAAACTACTCTGTCATGGGTATTTCCACAGTGCAGATCAAACAATTCTTGCTGAAAATAAGCTCACGGTAAGAATTTGCACAGCAAGTGAGGAAACCACTATCATAGAGAAGATAGGTAGGTGGGTAGATAGATGGGGAAATAGCATACCATGAACTGGAGATGAGAAAATGAAGAATTAGATTAGAACAAAAACTAGTGAACTCTAGGATGGATCTAAGGAAAGACCGTTTAGTATAACACAAGAGATGAAGAGAGAGGAAATATAAACACTTTACAGGAGTAGGAGGCATAGGGGATAAAGTAAGACTATCTAATAGACATCTCATATGAGAGTTCCAGAATGAGAGAATGGAAGCTAAAGCTATAATGGCTCGAAATGTTTCAAATGGGTTAAAGGCATATATCCTTAGGTTCATTAATTTCAAGCAGGCTAAATAAAAAGAGCCATACCCAGGCACATAGTGATGAAGCTATTGGATGTCAAGGAAAAGTCTAAAAGAAACCAGAGATAAAAGACAAATTACTTACATAGGAATTGCTGTTAGACTGACAGTAGAGTTCTTATCAATAACAGATGTCAAGAAACAATGAAATCATATCTTCAAAAGGTTCAAGTCAAAGGAATCAATTAGCCTATAATTCTATACCCAGCTTTGTTATCATTCAAGAGTGAGAACTAATTAGAGATATTTTCTGGCAAGGTAAGTCTAAGAGATTTTACTGCTCAGTGATCCCAGCTGGAAGAACTAATAAATGAGGTGCTTCAGTAACGATATCAAATTTTCGGATACTGAATCCAAGTGGAGAGTGGAATTCAAGAAGCAGTGCTGAAAAAGGAAATTTGTGGACATGTTGATAAACCTAATCATTGAATGTTTTAAAGAATGGAAAGATACCGTATTAATAAAAGCTCTCCAGAGAGACAGGATATGTTGTGTGTGTGTAGAGAGAGAGAGAAGTTTTGTAATTGGCTCACATGATTATAGAGACTGATAAGTCCCAAGATTTATAATCAGCAAGCTGGAGACCCAGGAAAGCCAATGGTATAGTTCCAGTCCAAAGGCCTGCAGGCTTGAGACCCAGGAGGAGCCAATAGTTCATTTCAAGTCCAAAGTCAGGAAATACCGATATCCCAGGTAGAAGGCAGTCAGGCAGAAAGAATTCTCTTCCACTTAGTCTTTTTGTACTAGTCAGGCCTTCACCTGATTGGATGAGACCCACCCACATTAGAGAAGGCTATCTGCTTTCCTCAGCCTACCAGTTCAAAGGTGAATCTTATCCAGAAACAACCTTACAAACACATCCGGAATAATGTTTGACCAAATGTCTAGGCATCCTCTGGCCCGGTCAAACTGACACAGAATTAACCATCATAAAGATTAACTGGGAAATTTTGTTTACAGACAAGGTGCCTGGACAAAAATAATAGACACTAATATGATAGATGATGGGAGAGGAAGCTTCCTGATTGGAGTGAGTGCATCCTAAATTCCTTATATTCAGAAGTACAAAAGAGATGATTAGATTAGATATTGTTCGGTTTATGCATTTTTTGAGAGGACTGCTGAAGAAGTAGATGTAAACTGTATTACTTCCAAGGGGGAATAAAGAACGCTTAGTCAACTGGAAGATAGTAAAAGGAAGAGGGAAAAGGGAAGAGAATGGTTAGCAGAACATGGAAATAAGAAGGTAGAAATAAGTCCAAATGTGTCCGTAACAAGTAGATTGAACTCACTTTTTTAAAAAACAGAGATTTTTCAAATTTGATTTTAGACAATCTAGCTAAATACTATTTATAAGAGTCAGACCTAAGACTTAATGACACAATGAGGTTCAAGGTAAAGAAATGGAACGCTAGACGTATTGGGCAGATATTATCCAAAAGAAAAGTGATACAGCAGTATTACTACTCGATAACATTAAATTTAAGGCAAAAGAAGAAACAGAGAAGGTGATGACTTGATGCCAAGAGACATAGTTTGCAAGAAGTATATGTAAAAGATATTCATGCATCCAACAATATAGCCCCCTAATATAGAAAGCAAACACCAGCAGAATTATAAGGAGAAACTGACAAATCCACAGTAGTAGTAGATGATTATTTCATATCTAATTTGAAAAAAATTAATAAGAATATAGATTTGAATAACACAATTAAAAATCTTAACCTGGTAGGCATACCTGAACCCTATAGCTCGAAAATAGGAACTTCAGTATTTTTTAAGACATATGAAACATTTATAAAAATTGGTCACATATTAAAAACAAAAAGAAAGTCAAACAAATACCCCCAAATTCACATAAACATCACATACTTTGACCACAATATAATCAAATTAGAAATATAAAAAATTGAAATGTTTTTACATAATTTATGTATCAGAGATACAATCATAATGGAAACTACAAAATATTTATAAGTGACAACAAAAGTTGTGGCATGTAGCTACAGCAGAATTTAGAGGAAAAATTATAGCTTTAAAAAGTAAATATTAAAAGATTGAAAATTTGTTTAATAAAAATGCTAAGTTAGCAAAGAGTAATGTAGCAAACTTGAGGGTAGAAAGTAGGAAATAATGATCACAAAAGGAAAAATTAAATAAAATTTGGAGAAATGGAGCAGTAGAGAGTATCACCAAAACCAAAATTTGTTTTCTTGAAAATACTAATAAAATAAACCAACCTCCAGCAAGACTGATAGATAAAAAAGTTTGCACAAGTTAATATTAGACTATCTGAAGTTAATTTAATTGCAGATCCAGAGTTAAATCAGAGTGATGGGTGCATGGGTGTTTATCATCTTAGGCTATTGACTTCTTTATGTTAGAAATATCTCACAGTAAAAAAGAACGTAATCTTGACTTAGGCATTATGCCGTAGTCCAGGCATTGCCTGTTGCCTGTCTTCTGTAGCATGCTTTAACAGGTACCAGCTCTCTCCTATTCTTGTGCATCTAGCTCCAAGTAACTCACACATTCTTGATTTGTACTTACTTGGTAGAAAGTTGAAATCCCAGCAGTTGAATCAGTGGCAGGAGTAAACCGTGAAATCAACAGAATGAATGCCTCTAGCACAGGTTAGAGAGAGCAAGACTCCTGTCCGCTTGTGGTCAAAAAAGATGGCTGCTTGTTGAACAACGGTAGTAACTGGCCTAAGGGCACCTTCCATGAAAGGCACAAGCTTCCTCAACGCCTCTCATCCTCGGCCATCCCAGGAGTGTCCAATTGCCTTTCCTTGTCTGGGTGATCTTATTGTTCATCCCTTTGGCAGTTCCTAAGCTTCCAAATATGTGTATAAAAGCAAGTTTGCACTCTCTGGCTTGGTCTGAGACACAGACAGACCTTCTGTGAAGGCTGAGCGTGAAGATGTGGAAATAGAGGCCCTGGGTCTGGAGCCTTGCCTTCCTGTTTGTTAGCACTTTCTCTCCTGCTCTACAAAACAGCAGATTGCAAGAAGAGAAAAGACATTTCGGTGATTTCAAAATGAATGTGGACTCATAATATATGGCTTTTACTATTCAATTTAAAATGACTGACTTCCTCTTGCAAGCTTCCTTTGATTTGAATAGTGTTCTTTTCAAGTGTATTCAAACTATTTTTTAAAAACCTTATTGGCTTTGATCCTTAATTCTGATAAGCACACTATTCTAAAATTTATATTGTGAGGAAAATTATGATGTCATTAGTTTCTTATTTCTTTAATATTTCCCTTTCTTCCCTCGTAAGATAAATGACCTAATTTTCTTATATCCTAGAGTATTGTCCCTTTTCTTTTTTAAAAAGAGCCTTTGTTTTATGATTTTAACAATGAGTTTGCATATAGTTTGATATGAGATCAGTAATTTTCCATAGGATAGCACTTTGGGTCATGTTGTCTGGCTGTTTATAAATTAGTAATATTTTCTTCACGTAAGTATGAGGGTTAGCAGTGTCATCTCTTACCAACAACCAAGTGCCTGTGGAGAAGCTACTGTTGTTTCCTTGAGACACTGAGGACATCATGGTCACCCTAAAAGAATATATCTGCCATGACTCTCTGGTCACGGAGTGGCAGACTGCAGAGAGTCCCCTCAGAGAAGGTGTCCAAACTGAGTTTACTAGATCCATTGCTGTCTATCGAATGCTGTTGTCGCGATAATCTGTTATTTTACAATAAGACAATTTGCTGCTTCATATTCCCAATGTTTGTACCACTTACCACGGTAATTTCTTTCAGAAATAATTGAGTCCAACTTAAGCTTATAAGAAGCATATGCCTAAGCCTGATTTGATTCTTACTATTACTTAAACTTTACTAAAATCAATGATAAAACAGCTGTTATCGCTGTTTTCTCTAGGAACTCACACATGAACACTTGAAGGTAGTCAGCACAGCACAGATAATGTTTCCACCTTGTACAGATGAAGTCACTGAATTTGAGGCTCAGTGACTTCAGCTGAATTTGAATAGCGTGCCCAGGTTGCCGAGCTAGTTGTAGAGACAGGGCTGGAAAGGATTCCTCAGATGATGATGCTCTTTTGGGAGTCCCAAACATGGCCTCTCCACTTGCAGTGCAAGCAAGTGTTTACAAATGGCTATTAAGTATGTAAATGTTGCTATAAGCATGCAGTTTTGCGACTAAGAATAGGAAAGAATTAAAATAATTGTACTTCACTTTTTCTTTGCAGACTCAGTACCATGCTTAAGTGAGAAAGATGTAATTTTCTTATTTCTTTTCCACAATATTTACTAACATTTGTCATATTTGTCAGTGTTTTTGCAGTACTGAACTTGATAAAGAACATAAAAATTCGGGCCGGCTCCGTGGCCGAGTGGTTAAGTTCATGCGCTCCGCTGTGGCGGCCCAGGGTTCAGATCCAGGGCGCGGACATGGCACCACTCGTCAGGCCACGTTGAGGCGGCATCCCACATCCCACAACTAGAAGGACCTGCAACTAAGATATACAACTGTGTACAGGGAGGGTTTGGGGAGATAAAGCAGAAAAAAAAAAGAGAACATAAAAATTCAAAAAAAATAGGCCAAAAGTCATCTCAGAACCTGAATGATATGGATCTGTAGTCTGTGTTCCTTCTATTAACTAGATAATTATCCAATATGCATTTTAGTTTGTGTTTGTGGGGACCAGACCCTAATCCATTTTGCTAACTATTTGGGAATGACTCTACTAGAGGACTTGAAAGATCTGATTCCTGGGTAACACCGGACTTAGCCTCCGGCTAGAGATCTGCCTGTTCTGGCCACGTTGGCCTCCACGCGCCCACGGGAAACAGCAAGGCCAGGATCTCCCGCCTCAATTTGCAAAGGGATCTGATATAGCATCCCTCATTAGATGTCTCCCATAGCCTCTTCTTCTATAGCAGTTCCTGGGATAAGGTCAATTTACTTTGCAGATGGATGTCATGAGACATATTTTGGAACAAAAATACATATATAAATATAAATGTGTATTCATTTATTTATTTTTCTTATTTAAGATTCCCTCAATTATCAATCGCTTTTACCTACTTTCCTCACCTGGGAAATGGACATAACATTTTATGGCAGTTTGATGAGAATTATTTTAGAAAGGTTTAGAATTCAGAGATGCTTTCTTGGCTGAAAGTTATTTTTATTGACATCATTGAGGTCTTTGAATCCGACCTGCCTTCACGAAGCTCTCCAGGTACATATGCTTGGTTATGAAATACTTACCTGCAAAGGGTAAATATTTTCTTTTCTGATTGTTTTTGTTATGTTTTTTCCCAAGTGGGCTTTTCCAAATCTAATTTATCTGCAAAGAGACATATGCTGTAGGTCTGTACTCGTTAATTTACCTTGGAAAAATTAGGTCATCTTCAAATCTGGCAATGTGGCTTATAAACTTGGCAAAATGGTCTAATTAAAAGCTTCCCTTAGATTTAAAAAACAGAAAAAAAAGGATTAGTATCAGTAATGTTTTCATTTTAATGGTTTGTGGATATATTAGGTATATGTCCCTTCTCATGTTGTGTTACAAGTATGTTGACTGTCTGCTAACAGTTCACCTCTTTTCTTCTGCAGCCTCCAAGTCTGTTATAAATAGTATGCTGCGGGACCCTTCTCAGATTCCAGATGGAGTTCTAGCAAATCAGGTCTATCAGGTATTAATCACAGCTGTCTATTTTCAGTGGCAATGCCGTTATCTGCCTAGCAGAGTAAAGGATTTTAAACCTCATTTAATTACTGTCATCATAAACTATCACTGAGGTCAGGGTGCGCCATAAATGGCAATGCAATATTTGTGAGAAGAGCATTTCACTTTTTAATAGCTTGCTTTTATAGTGAATAAAAAGCATGCAGTTTTTGTTTTCTGTGATTAAATCTGAACAGCTTTTTGATAGCTTTTTAAATTTTTTAAGAAAAGTAATTACTGCTTTTAGGATCCTGTTTAACTGTAATAGTTTTTGTAGTCACCCCGGCCCAGAGCCCTTCTCTTATTTGTCTGCAGTGTGTGGTGAATGACTGCTGCTATGGACCACTGGTGGACTGCATCAAACAGTATCCTTTCCCATAAAATTTTAGGTGCACAATTGACGAGCTTAGACTCAGTGGAAGAGATGTGTCTGGCTTTAACCTGACATAAAGTTCTGCTTCACAAAACACATTTCATACTCTTCTCTTTTACATTCAATCAGCTGGAGGGTCACTGCAGACCATGCTTTTCTACAACTTGAAAAAAATCAGATAGGCCAGGGGAAGATGTCAGTTCAGCAGTTGCACATTCACATGCTTATTTCAAACTACTTGATTTTCCATGAGTTTAAAGGCACAGAGTCATTAGGCAGGTAACATACTGTCTTGGAATGTATCTAACCATTCCAATGAACATTTTAAAAAAATATAACAAATTTCTACGTAAAATGAGCCAAATTCGGTTGAGTTTACTAGAAGAAATTTTTGAGCCTGGAGTTAAAGGGTGATGTGATTAAAATGCCGCCAGAGACCATCGCGTTTTAAAGGGCAGTAGATTCTGAGTGCTTAAATGCTGATTACAATCTGAGCTGTTATTTGCATCCCTAATAAACATTTTTAAAGAAACTGAGCTAATTTTTCCTTCTGGACTGAATGTAAGGCTAGGAAAACAGATGACCAGTCATTCTTTCTTGAAGACACTGAGATTACAAGAGTTAATGCTTCCTTCTTCAAAGAGGATTTGAGTGGACAGGAACTACTTCATAAAGTAGGACGTTATTAATTAGGACATTTAGTAGTGTTGTGGCAACACTAAGAATTTTGATAATCCTTGGCTGAAAAATACTATTTAAAGAGTAAATAATTAGTGATTTTTTAGTGAAAATTATATCCATCTGAGTCTATGCATCTTAGATTTCTTTTTTTTTTTTCTTTTTTCTCTTTTTAAGGAAGAGTAGCCCTGAGCTAACATGTGTTACAAATCCTCCTCTTTTTACTGAGAAAGATTGGCCCTGGGCTAACATCTGTGCCCATCTGCTCCAGTTTATATTTGAGACACCTGCCTCCGCATGGTTTGATAAGTGATGTATAGGTCTGCACCCAGGGTCTGAACCCGTGAACCCTGGGCTGCCAAAGCAGAAGGCACGAACTTAACCACTATGCCACTGGGCCAGCCCCACAGTCTTACATTTCTTAAAAATATAGCATGCCCTTTCTGGTATAGTTTTGTTAGCATGAGTGGCACTGTGACCAGTTGTGACTTGGTGATTACTAGTCAGGAGACTTTTTGTTAGAAGCCTTTGTTAATCAAGTGTTGTGCGTGTGTGTACGTGTGTGTGTGCGCGTGTATGTGTGCATGCGTGTGTGCGTGCACATGTGTGCAGTGTTTATATTCCACTTTGTTTCCCAAAGGCTTAGAGTCAGTAAAATTTTTGCAATGAAAATCATTCATTTTCTTTTTCATAAAGTTAACCTTTGAAAAATAATCTTTTAACGGAGCCCTGTTATAAGAATATTCAGTACCTATATTATAGCCCTTTATATATTTATCCTCCAAGTCTGTTCCCCCAAATCTAACTTAAATTAATAAAATCACAGCATTGTCATAAGCTTGTCTTTTTATTAGACCAAAGTGAAACTTTACCTCTATTTTCAGTGTAAAATTAATGGTAGCATTAGAAATCATAGGAATGCCGACCTCGTGTTGCTACAGTGATAAAGTCTGGCACGTTCATATAACAACTAACACCATCTCAGAGTATCTAGGGCGGAATTACATGTTAATTTTAAAGCACATAAAATAGTTAAAAATCAATTTAAAGTTAAGGTTTTAAAAGCATGATGTCTTTTGAAGGATTGCATATTGATTTTAAATATAACTATCTAATTATATATGCATGGACTAAAGTATGAAGTCAACTGCTTTGTAAATGCCAGGAGGCTATTTTTCAGTAATAGTTGAGATGCTTACGGGAAACCGGATTGCTGTATTGCTGGCAAAGAAAATGGCTTGTGACGTTATTTACAAGTTTTGCCCCATGGTCACTGCCATACATCAATAATAGGTATTATTATAGACAAAGTCTAAGTGTTTCTGCTTATGGAGCATTATAAATTCTGTTTGGAGTATTTTCCTTACATTTTTGCCATCACTCACTTTCCTTTTGGGGCTGTGTTAGTGCCAGTAGAATTTAATGTAGTACATGATTTCAATTGATAAAGATAATGATGTGTGTCTATAAATTGCATTCACTGACTAGATTATAATTTTGCAGTTCCATTATGCCTATTGCCAGTAAAATTACTGTTTTTATAAGTTTTATTTTCTAGACCTTGTATTTTATATATGTCTATATCAAGCAAAGCATAATCAAGAAGTATTTCTTTCCAAAATTTAAACTAGTGATTGCTTTTACCGTGCAAAATAAAACAGGCCGGGAAGTTTATAGAGAACTGATTTTATCTTTGCACTGAGGTAGTAGCAGTTTCATATAATGGAAATACACTTGCATAGATGTTTTTCAGACTGATCAACAGGAATTATTTTATTTCACACCGAATAAAAATGGTTAGTTTTCCATGTGAATGAAAATGCTGTTTGTATCTTGTTCTGATAATTTGGTAAAGCTTACATTGCTTACTCTCAGTAACTTACATCATTTTGTAAGAAAGAAGGCACACATTTAGTAAATAGAACAGGTGCAAAACCTTTTTACTCCATTATGAAAATGTTACATGTAAACATTTGTGTAAGTAACATAAAGTAAATTGGTCAGTTACTGATAAGACGCCAAAAAAGCACAGTAGCAAAGCATATATAAATTGCCATTGTGCTTTCTTTATCT
The DNA here is from genome assembly GCF_037783145.1 of Equus przewalskii. Taxonomy (NCBI): domain Eukaryota; kingdom Metazoa; phylum Chordata; class Mammalia; order Perissodactyla; family Equidae; genus Equus; species Equus przewalskii. Next base: position 151,684,325 of record NC_091831.1, on the reverse strand, counting down.
TTTGGTGTCTACTGTAATTTTTCCTGCATAGCCATACCCACCCACACCTTTGCTGCCACAGATCATATTCACTGACACAAAAGGTGTAAGAAACCAGCCACCTCAACTTGCCATAAAGTGTGACTTCAGGACACAGCTATTAGACAAAGACCTAAACAGAAAAGCAAGGGATGATAATGATGCAGGAAGCTCAAAATGCTGTGGGTTTCATTTCTGTACCATCAGTAACCTCAGTTTCATGATTCAACATTTTAGATGTAAATAATTTACAACAATAGAAGTGAGAGCACATTATGTGAAAAAGAAGTAAATAATTCAGCTCTAAAATGTGGGATGCCCCTAGTAATGAGAGGCCCATGAGAGTTATTCATCAAATGTCTTCAATGGACTCTGCAAATGTGTGAAATTTTGTGATTTAAAAATTTGTTTCCTTTTATTTTGTTTTCAATAAGAAATTAAATAAGCATAGCCTTGTGCATTGGAGGGGGGAGGGGAGAAGAACAGAAGGAAAAGTGAGTGATGATGACTTGGGGCTTGTTTTGACTGTGGACATCAATGACCACATCTCTGGAATTCTGAGATTTAAACAAGATTCACCTGTAGGTGTTGATAAAGGGCAGGATAATTCTCTAGGGTTTTTTTTGCAAGTAATTGTAAGCTTGATTTGGTTTAAATGGGACTCTCGCAGTGCATGGTCAGAATTAGAGTCTCTGGTAAGCCAAGGAGCAATGTGACTGGGTTGACATTATCAGTGAAATGGAGAATTAGATAATTATTACAAATACTTTTGCCAGAGTTAAAGTACTAGAATGGAATAACACTTTTTTCAGACTTTGTGCAATCTCATCCTTTTGGAAAATACATCCGAATTCCAAATCCTACTCCTGATTTCATTTTTTACCAGCCATGGGACCTTCAGAAAGTTCCTCAAGTCTTCCTGAACCTTGCTTGCCTTACTGTAAAGATGGCACTAATAACAGTACCTACTCATGTGGTTGTTGTGGAGATTAAATGAGATGATACCCCAAAATGTTTAGCATAGAAGCGTAGTATATGCTATTTAAGAAATATTAGCTAGTATCAATTATTTTTACATAATTAATTTTGAGAGTTTTTAAGAGACTGTATGGAGGTCATAAACATAGGCTTTGCAGAGATCTTCTGATCCTCTGGTTTGCCACACATTGACTGTATGACCTTGTGCAGGTTCTTTTCTAAGCCTTGGTTTCCTCATCTATAAAATAAGGATGATAATAACTATGAGGATGAAATAGCATACATAAAACACTTAACACAGTGCCTGCCTCATAGTAAGCAATCAAAAACTTTATATATGCATGTGTGTATCTATTTACATACATATTATAATATGTGCACACACATGAGAAAAAGACTTGAAGCAGCCTCTGTACCCACACCCTAACCCACAGTCCTTTCCCAACATGTCTTTCCTCCAGATTACATATAATTCTCAACAAGTCAATTGTTTGGCTTCCCAAGTCCCAGAAGATCACCGACAGTAGACTGGAAGTGAAACAGGAGCTGCTAAATGCTGGCTCTGTGACAGGTGTGAATTCGCAGAAGATTTATGGAACTCTGTAAGACTAGAACCTCTTTTAGGGCAAAGGCTGGTTGGTATTCTTGGCTGCACTGAGTAAGTACCTAAAAAATGTGTGCTCAAGTGAATTGAGGGATTTTTAACATAGCATAAAGGACCTTTAAAATGACTCTCCCTCTTTTCACAAGAAGATAAAGCACACATCCATTTACAAATCTTCATTTGCCAAAATACACATGAACAGTATAGGAAAATTCCATTGAATCATTTAAATGAAGGTATATGCATAGAAAGCTCCTTCCTCAGAGATATGGGCTAAAGGTGGAAATAGTTGCTATAATTACCTCTATTTTCCATTTCATCTCAAAGCATAGACTTGGTTTTAGCGTTTTTTTCTGACGGTGTAATTCTACCTATGTTACCCTCCTTAACAAAAACCCCCCAGTGCCATTGGTCATGAGCACGAAGTCCTGCTGAGAGACTTGCTTCTAGAGAAAAACCTGTCCTTCCTAGGTAAGATTGCTTCTCTAGTTTGTAATATCTCCAGGAGTGCTTAAATATATATATTTTTTAAAATCTTCCTCTCGCAGTTATTATGTACTAAAGGAAGAGTGAATGATGATTGATGCTGCGCATGTTATCTTTTATTGATTTAGAACTGAGCAGGAACTCAGTTACCTAATCCCCTATGTGTACAGCCCATGCACAGGCTTGCAATTAATATTTTATAGAATAAGTGGCTGAAAAAATGCCTTAATATCTGTTGCAGTATTACTTTTGGTGTCATGAGATATTAACCATAATCTAGGACTTATGAGAGAAAGAAACAAAAGAAATATTGTCTATAAAATGCTTTTATATTTTAAAAAGGACCGTTAGAAAAATTCATGTTAGATATGTTTGTGTCATATATGGAATCAGCTAGTGCTTTTACTTGAAAGCCAAATATTAAGCTTTTATTAATTTTTGCCAAATATTAATTGTACCATAGGTTTAGTATGATTTTTAAAAATCTCACATGTATGTGTGTGCTTGTGTGCCAGTGTGGAATCTTATTACAGATTGTTCTTTCAACATCTCTTAAGCATTAGAAATTAAGCCTCAAAGGGCATACATGTGATAACTAATCATAGAAACCATAAAATAGTCTACAATGAATTAATTCTTCTTCTCCATTTTAAATGTGGTAATTTACAAAGATTCTATACAAATTATATTATTGTACACATCTGTTTTATGTAGATATTTAAGAGTCTGTAGAGTGTTTTAGGTAAAAAAAATCAAAGAATATAGGATTACATAATCTTTATTCCAAAATGGACAAAGTCTTGGCAAAGGAAAGTCAAATGAATGGACTTATGTCAAGTTGATGAGGGATGTTGAATACAGTCCTGTAAGAAGTCTTTTTTAAGTCTCAGTATTCAATATTTTTGTTAATGAACTGAAGAATGGAGTTGAATGTGTTATAAGATCGTTGATAATTTGAAGAGGGAAGATATAAATATAGTCTAGCTATGGTTAAAGAAAGTTGATAAATTAAGAAAGTGGCCTCAAATTTCAGTGAGATTTGAATTAAATTTCAGTATGTAGAAGCAACAAGTTTTTTCATATGAGGACAACTGAAACATTCAGCCTATGGAAAGATGGATAATGGCTCAGAACCAGTTGGAATGGATGACTCATGATGCACCGTAAGATATCTTTTAGAACTATGGAGTTCTGATAGTATTTTGAAGTATCTGATCACATTGATCACTCAAATAGTGGTCAATATGGCATGGCCAAATCTATTTTATTATTTTAAGCCACCAACTAAGCAGTCATATTTTCAGGACTGCTTGGTGTTATTCTTTGGGCACCATCTGCTTATGGGAAGTCAGGCCCTTGGCGTCATTTCTTTGCTTAGCCTAGCTTTTCTCTGCCTCGTTCCTGAGGGCTAGAAGACCACAGTAGAGAGGAAGAGCAAAGGGCTTACATGTGTTCTGAACTTAGTCCCAGGTCTATGACTCCCTTGATTCTGGGAACTGAGAGTGTTAGACTGGATTGACCACAGCTGAGAAAGTTAATGCAGAAACATGGTCAGGGAGTCAGTACCAATTGCATACAAATTCAGAAAGGGGACTTAAAATTGAGGGGTCCCACCAGTTCCTCTGTGCTATGGGATCTAGAGATAATTATTTTTATTGAGGCATACCAAACATTGACACTTAACTGATCTTTAAGAACAAATGAATTATAGGATGTTTAGCTGACTCCATGTAACCTTAGTCCTGTTTTGAAGCATTTCCTCATCAACATACAAAGAAGTTGTTAATTTATTCTATGGCTTTTAAGTATTTTAATGTAGTACTGAATTAATACATGTTTATTTACAGTTAAAACATGAAAACTCAAAAACCCATTTGAAATATTGTTATGGAGTTGCTCTTTTACCTTGTTCTTTTGCCCCTTCACGATGATTAATTAGATCTAAAGTACTGTGCCAGGTTAATTTAGATAGATCATCATTTTAAATCCAACTAGGGAAAAAGATTGGTATATAAAATAGACCACTAATCTTATGTTTTCTTGTTTACATGTGTACACCTTGAATTGTGTTGCAGAGACATCGCAAACATGTTTGTTTTACTTTGATTGTTTTATAAGGAAAAATAAAATCAGTCTCTCTCCCCCCAAAACTCCCCCACATTGGTTTCTAATCTGGACTCCTTTCAAAAGTCAAAGATTCCTAGTGTTTGTGTATTAACTCTTCTTAAGAATTATGAAATTTTTTATCGTCTTCTAAGTTTTCCACCCATTGTGCACTATACGTCATTTTTTAAAGTACATATTTTACCTGACCTCTTTTACCAATAGAAGAGAAAAATAAATAAATCACCTTTATTTTAACCCTAGTAATTTGTTGAATTTCCTTGATTCATAACCGTGTACTGAGAAACTGCTATGGCACAAGATTTAACCAGGCACTCTTGTGGTGGGGGGGGAGGTAGAGAAGAAGGGTCCTTATCATTGAAGATATTGAAGATTTGGGTGCTCTCGTATGGACTTATCCTTTCCTGTAAGTTTATCCATTTTGTACTTCTGCAAATAGGGATACTGTGTTAAGAGAAGTCAGTTTCTCTAAAATATTTCTTTTATTCATGTATTTATTCATTTATTCCACAAATAATTTACTGAGTCAGGTACTATTTTCGGCACTAGACATAATTCAGATGACATCCCTGCTGTCCTGGAGTTTGGTCTAGTAGGGAGGCAAGCTACAAACAAATGAACACAGATGATTTCTAGCAATTTCTCAGAGTTCTTGCATTTCTCTTATTCATTATTCATTCATCCTTTTCAACTAACTTTTGTTGAGTGTGTTCTCTACATGCTGGGAACTACCCTAGGTGGGATGAAGATGATGATAAGCGCTCCATGCCCTCCGGATGCTCATGGCCATGCACACCATTGCCACGTCTATCCCAATAAGAATAGAGTTCCATCTCTAGTACGTCTCACGTCGGAGGTGCTCACTTGATTGTCTTGATAATGAAAATAAATACATACAAGGATGTAAGGATGTTTTTGTGCAACTTTCATTAAACTTTTGAAAGAAAGGTACAGATTATACTAAAAATCAATAGCTACCCTTTACATGTGAAGAAAATGCTACTGGCTCGTAAGTGACTTTTCCTAAAGTGGTGATAGAATTTTACATAGTCATCTGCTGTCTCTCAGCGGCACCTTCCTGCCACCATGTGCTTCTTGGATGGCTAGTTGAGCTCATTACCTTGGCTACCTTACCACTAAGCTAACCACTCTTTCTTTCGTTAGTTCAGCAGACAGATTTAAGTACTTGCAATGGGCAGGCACCATTGAGGAGGGGAAAGTTGAATCAAACATGGAGCCTTCCAGAAAATTTTCAGATAAGTTTAAGTACATGTCAGTTCCTTCCTAGGATAGTTAATTTTGAATTAACATTTATTGATCAGCGTTTGAAGTTACAGAAGATGTGAAGACCTTGCTGCCCACTTCTGGGCTTGGATGCACGAAGAACCCATCGTAAACTTTAAATTGACCGATAAGCAATGTGATCATCCTTATCCCCTTTGCTAAGGAGTTGTTCCATTTCTAATATCAATGAAATAGAAAATGTATTTTATCTACTGATGGAGATGTTTTAATTTGTATCTTTCAAGTGATTAATGAGACCACGTTTTGTTATGTTCTCTCTGTCTCTCTCTTTTGGGGATGGTAGGGGGAGACCTTTGGACAAAAGGCAAGAGAGGAAAGGGAAATAGTGACAGCAAGAAGACGACAAGACTGTTTGCTCTGTTAGGAAAATATGAAAGAGCTTATACCGAATACTGAAGACAAACCATTCATCCTCCATGGGTTGGCATACCTCCAGGTCGGAGGGACTTTCATTAGTGACTTCCACAGCCACTGTCTCGTGCAAATTCTCGTTAAGTTTGGCTTAATAAGGATGGCTCTGGAGATATTTTATTCTTTCCAGTGAATGTTACCCTGTTAGTAGAAGCTGACAATTATTTTGAGTGACACCTGAGAGGTATTTGCTTTATCCTCACCTCACCCTCCCATGTCTGGTCTTGCCTGATGACAAACCAGCATATTTTACATGGGTACTTTCCTCGCATTCGTGTATTACTCTGTGGGACTCCAGGAGATATAATCTGTAAAGCAAAAAGGCTTACCCTTGCTGTAAGAAATTAGGATCTTTGTTTCTAAGAGTTCATCTGCTTCTGCTGCTTCATTCCCCACCTGAAGCGACAGTGCTCTGCTGGGGAGGTGATTATGATGTGACGAGCAGGGGATTACGACTCCAGGTGAAGAACAGGTAGTGGGAACAGGTGAGATTTGGAATACTGAGCTTGCGTTTATGTGCAAATGTTAGCATAGAGAATAAGAGACTAGAAGTAAAACATAGGATTATGTAGGCTAAAGGGAACTAAGAGAGTTGGGTTTTTCATAAGGTGTCAGCTATTTAAATTCCTATCTCAAGGTTAAAAATAAGATGCAGTTTTCAAAGTAACAGGAACACAATACAGGAGCGGGACATGGGGAATTTGGGCCCTGTTCTTCCCTTCCGGAGGAAATTGTCATGATCGGGGACCATCTTTACTTAATCTCCTTATTGAACATGCTTGTGTATGTTTCTCCCTGGGACCAAGAGAAAAGAACCATAGACACATGTGTGCTGCTGGAAGATAACACACTCCAGGAACTCTGAGAACAAGTTCCCCTGTCCTGTTATGGGAGTCTTCCTGCGCCAGGCCCAGACCCTTCCCTCACCATTGCTCTGAGTAGATAACTCATGTCTGCTGATCATGTGCTTTTTGGCTACTGATGACATATTGGAACTATTTTGTTTGTAAGTGACAGAAATCTAATCAAACTAGATTGCACACACACAGAAGAAGTTATTGGTTCAGAGAGATACCTGAGAAGTTCAAAGGAGAGAAGTTTGCTTCTGGTGTATCTAGAATCCAGAAGACAAAACAGTGTCCTCAGTATCTCCTCTTTTCTCCTGTGTTCTGCTTCTTTCAGTGTTGGCTTCATTCTCAGGCAACAAAGATGATCTCTGGCAGTTGCTAGTTGGTTTAGTCCGTAGAGTCTGTAGTCCCAGAAAAAAGTTAGTGATTCTCTTTTGCCCCATACGGATCTCAGAAAGGGCTCTGATCAGCTAGTCTGGGTCAAGGGACCACCCCTGTGGTCAGTGGTTGGGCGTCACATTGTTGTCTGCCCATCAGAATCACATTATGAGAGTGGGGTGGCATGCTAGACAGGATGGGATATAGGACAAAAAAAAAAAAAAATCAAATATATACTCCACTGAAAATTAGCTACAAGTTACAGCTTTACTCCCCATAACCAAAAGGCATTGATGGTCAGATCTGTTACTACTATTTTTGGATTGGCTCCTTGGTCTTGTGTGTGTGTGTCTGTCTGTCTGTCTATCTGTCTCTCTGTCTCTGTGTAAGAGGTCCTTTTTATGTCTCAGAACTGCTAATATGCCTCCGTTTATTGAGATTGGTTCTGGGACAGATGGAGGTGGCCCTGCCAAAGGGTCTGACATCAGTGACTACTGCTAAAAGAACTGGGGCAGACAAAGTCTAACATTCAGCTATTCCTCAGAATTTTGGAGTTAAAAAGGACTCTAGTGACCATCCAGTCCCCTTGTTTTGTTTAGAGGAAACTGGCCCCAGGCCTTGCATCACAGCTAGTGCCCTCTCAATACCTCACCCTAGATTCTTTTTACTCTACTTTGCTGATTTGCCCCCTCTTTTGTGGCATTAAACCAAAAGAATTTAGAGTGATGTGGTGTAAAATATAGAAGAGTTTCACTTTTGTTGTTGATATTCGTATCCTCTGTCTCCACAGCCACCAGTCAGCAGGGGCCAGCCTGCCCAGCCTCGCTTTGCACCGTCCCAGCCTCGTGACCTCCCATTTGTTTCCTATCGTTAGGACATTTCACTTTTCGCTAGTATTGTCCCCTAAAGACGTAAGCAAAGGACAAGGTCAGAGCAGTCAGTTGGATTCCTTATTAGTGGCTTTGATAAGAGGCTTTAGGGGAAGAGGTTGAAACTAATGGCTGTAATGAAATTTGGGGTTCTCTAAAGATTTCATTTATCTGTGCTATCGGTCTCCCCTTAAATGCATATCTGTTCTGTGTACCTTTGCACAGGGTTTGCATATCATAGTAACATCTATTACTGAAACCTTGCTAACGTCTTAAATTGAGTAGAAAAGGCTGTGAAACTTGACGTTAGAGAACATAAAAATATGGAATACAAGATCATAGCTCCAAGTATTGAATGAGACTGTTTTGGAACAAAAATAACACAGAAAAACAAAGTACTTGAGTAGAAAAGATAGAATGTAGTTTTCATTTGTATTGATGTTTACCTTTTGCCTCTCCCTAATTTAGTACTAAGGTAATATGTGTTAAAAAGATTCTTTTTGTCATGCAATATATTTTAACCTTGCACTTTAGAAACCTACAAATTCATAGATAAAAGGCTGTGTCAGAATGTAGCTTTTCATTTTCAGATGTTGTGAACTGGAATTTTGCATAATTTCTCTGGGAATAACAGCATTTCTTAAATTTAAAGCCTTTTAATAAAACAAGTGAAAGAAAACCTCAGACTTTTTCTTGGTAGTCCTCAGACCCTCCTATGATTCTTAAGTATATGTTAACTAGTTTCAGATGTGATTTTTCTCTGACTCAAAATCAGCTCTTTATTTAAAAAAAAGAAACTGTGTAATTAGTACTTAATTGCTTTGGATATTTTGGGCATTTAGAGAAGAAGTTAATTAAAAGGCCAGAGAAATTAAACTTTCACACTGTTCTTTACATATGTGTAATTCCTTGTTTTAAATGCCCTCTAAAGGCAGGCCTGACAACTTAAAAATAAATGAAGACCTGGGTTGTTTTAAAAATTTAACATTAGTTTTATCTGTGGATGTAGTTTCATTGATTTTTTGTTGTTGTTCAATTGGAGAAAAGACCGTTGAAATGCTAGAAATCAAGAGATTATCTAGTATCTGGATACATATTTAATTACATTGAAAGGTATTTATAACATTTTAAAATCCAGTTATTCCTTTTTGGATGGTGAATTAAATAGAATTTTTATTCATCTCCTCTTCAGGCAGGTGTCACCTGAGTAATATCCAACAGATGGCCGTCACCTCTTTTGTGTTTCAAGATCTTCTAGGAGGAAATAAGAATTTTTCCCCCACTTCATAAATATTATACATGTTGATGAAATTTAAATATTTGCCATAATTAAGAGTGGTATACATTCTATTGGGACAAACAGAACTTGGTTGATGTGGGCTCTTCTCTGTATCTTTAACTATTTGAAAGGTCTAGGTCTTAGTGGGTCACTGACCTTCTCTAGGCCACTTTTGTCACATCTAAACTGGAATGTTACACTAGTGATCTCTAAGACTTTACGAGCTCAGAAATACTGTGTTTCATGAGGCACACATTATCTAAGAATCCTACATTTTGTGGCCCTTGAGGCTAACAAGTCTGCTTTTAAGTGAGAGTATTCTTATATTAATTTTTATAATGAATACTTCAACTATGACATTAACAAGCTTAGTAGTTATGAAACATATTGAGGGTTTTTAGTGTACACCTTAAATCAGAAGAGCCTTACTTCATATTTGCTACATTCGCTGAATAAGATAAGTATACAGGATTGATTTCATAGTGATCCCCAACCATTTTTGGAAGTTATACTAAAAGTGCTATTCTAAATCATTGCCTTTACTCCTTTTTCCCCCCTTTCTAACTAATATTATTTTCGGTTTTTTCCTTAATCATGATCATTTTTTCTTGAAGAAAATGGCAGCTTACTTATCCAGTTTCCCATTGGGGAGTTCAAAGAATCATAAGTAACCACTTGGTTCCAATATGTGCAGAGCTATAAGAACTTGGATGAAATGTATGATTCTCAAGGAAAATATAAATTGCAAAACTGACGATAGAAGAGATAAAAATCTAAACAGATCAGTAGCCATAAAAGAAATAGGAAAAATCACCAAAGAGCTGTTCACCGTAGAAGTGCTAGGCCCAGACTGGTTTTCGTAAGGAATTCTGCTCAAACTTTAAGGAGTAGATAAATGCAATGTTACTTAAAATATTACGGATCAAAGAAAAAAGTAGGAAAACTTCCCATGAGTATTAAGGAAAGGAAAGCAATCCCCTCCTTGATGATCAAGATGAACCTCAGAGCAGACAGCTGGGACCAAGGATTGAAGATAGCAGTGAGAGTTTCCAAATAAAACTTTGAACTTTGGGCCACATTCATTGTCTCTGTGCCTTGTTGATTCATGGGGAGTGAAATCAGGAAAGAAAGTTCTTAAGTCTGTCTGGGTAGGCTTTGTAGAAGACATGAATGTTCTTAAAATTGCACTTGTATTTTATTTACTTACCCTTTGAGCATTAAATGTGCAAAGCATATGTTGATGGTGAGAGTGGGATAATGGATGGGGTTTAAAAAAGTGAAAAGGAAACATTTCCTATCCTGAGAACAGAGGCTTTTCAGGCCCAGTATGTGGAAGACAGGCCCATGCACAGTAAGACTAGAGAGTGAACCAGGAATGGGGCAGAAGAGAAGTAGCATAGGCTGTTGACTAAACCGTAACGTCTAGATCCTAGAGTTGGAACCCTGACCAACTAAATGGTCAACCAAATTTTAAATCCATTTCCAATGGTTTGGATAATGACCTAATGATAAGAAATCTTTCAGGCCAGGAAAAAAGTGTGATACAAAGGCCGGGAAATCAGGCCAGATGGATGGGGCTGACCTTAAAAATCTCCCAGTGGGATGAGCAGTGGTAGAAACTTCTCTTGGGGCCTAGACCAGGTGAGCAAGGCCACCTCTTCATAAGTGCTACTTCCATACTTGTAGTGTCATTTCCTCTGAACTCTGTCAAGTTGTTTCCTCCTTCTTTCCTAGGAAATCTAGGATGAAAGAAACAATGTGAAGGTTGAAACAGAGGCAGTAAGGCAGTGAGAGTTTAGTAAATAAAGAATGGAGAAGAGACCCAAGACATAACATAGTATTTCAGATGTATGGAATAACCTCTTAACTATAAAAAAAAAATCTAATATCCATGGTGGTGACACAGACCTCAGAAGCTATACTTTGGGTTCAATTACTATTGGATCAACTTCATACTGAGAGGGAGGAAGAGAGGGAGGTAGAGTGAGAGAGAAAGTGGGCAGTTGAGTTTTGAAGTTCTCCAGAGAAAGATGGAAAGATTCCCTAACCTCATCTGATGTTTTATGTTCACGTTTTGGGTTTGGGTATTTTTTTCACATTAAGTTAGTCATGAAATTTAAATTGTAGGTGTTATGTTGGTAATTTGGGGGTGGTGAGCAGGAGTACAACATCTGCCTTTTAAAAGGATTTTAGTTCCTGCATTCGGATTGCTTGATGACCTTTGAAATTTTGTTTTGAGTTGCTGTCAGAAAAATAATCAGTTTTCTTTCTGAAGTGAATTTTAACATCTGTAAAGGTTGGTCAAGCTAGGATAGTTTTAATAAACTAGTAATCGCTTTTTCAGTGTCAACTCAGCTTTTAAAACTGTTCATCAGCTACCTGAAACATCGGCTCAAGGCGCTTGAGTTGATTTTAATAAATGCCTTTTCCATTAAACATTCTTGTCGTGGCCAGACTGCATTTAGAGGGTAGAAATTTTTCCCGTCTTGTTCATCTACAGTCCAGTTTTCCAATTCTTTTGTTTTTAAAGTAAAATTAGTTTGATTTGTATTTTGTTATCTCAACAGTTAACTGAAAATTTTTTATATTTCAAGGAGGGGAGATTATTCTGAATTCTGGCATCAATCTTCCAAAATCTGAATAGCTAAAGGATATCGACTTTTAACAAAATTTAACTTAAATATCTAGTTTAAATCTGTGTCTTGTCATTAAAAGGTTATTTACGTTTAAAATGCTGACCTTTCAAGATGTACACAAGAGTGTTCTAAAACAGAGTTTCTGAACATTGGCCATGAAACCACTGTCTTGGGCTGACAAATGGGTTGGAAATAAGCTACCCAACACTGGAAATGGGCCATTAATTTTAATCAAAGGTGATGCAGGAAGGCGAATGGGATGCATGACAATGTCAACAGCCCAGTAGGTGTTAAGAGTCCACACAGCCTTCCTTGTTACTTGGTTGGGCCATTAGTTGAGGTTGGGTGAAGACAGAAAGCCATGTCTGGAATTGAATGACCAGGTCACTCCAAAATCTAATGGAGGACTCCTCATTTCAGAAATCACATTGTAATGCCATTAGAAGTCAAGGACAGCATTTAGAAAATATTGGAGGATTTTTTTTTTTTAAACCAGGCACCTTGCTAGTTTTTTCCAACTTTGTCAAGCTCCCTGTTTTCCTGCCTCTTTTCTTTCTGAATGGATCATTGATATTTACAGAGGATCAAGAAATCGAACAGACTGAGAAAAAAATCTCAAAGCCTGTTTGCTTTTCAGAATTACATATTGTTAGTTGTAAAACTCTGGTAAATGCCAGAAACAGCATACCAAAGGAATTAAGCAAGATAATTAATTCTCTGTGGTGATCTCATTGTCCTTGTCTGTTTCTTGTGTTCTTCTGTGTAGGAATAGTTTCACTAATTGAAACCAAACTTTCTTAATTGCTTTAACGAAAGCATTTGTTTTTTAATTGTAAAGGCCACTGAGATTGTGCCTTACTGTAAATTATCAATATTGGCTGATAACATTAGTGATAGTCATGGTGTTGAAAGCTTTTCTTTTAATCAGTAAGCATTTTCATTATTTTGAGTATTTTTTATTATAAAAAAGGTAGCGTATGGCAGCTTGAATTAATGATGTTTATAATAAAGACATAAAACTGCAGAAGGGACAAAGAGGCATTTTTATATCTATGCTTCAGGTTTGTTAAGAAAGTTCATTTATTCTGACACAGCATTGCATACATAAGAAAGATACGTATGACTGCATTAGTAATTTTTACACATTTTTAAGAAAGAAAAGCAATTATATTGCTGTCTTGTTAATGGAATACTGTTAGAAGTAATAGTATTTGTTCTTCCTGTAGATGAAGATCAGCTCCGTGCGAAGGGTTATGACAAAACGCCAGACTTTATCTTACAAGTACCAGTGGGTAAGTCCGTAGACTCTATTACGCCCTTGTTTATAGAGAAAAGGGATGTGTTTTTGCCATCGACTTTTTAGCTTTTAGTTAATATTAGCAAATGTTACCAGCATAGATTAGCTTTATAGTGTTGGACCTAAATGGGTAAAATCGTTGGGAAAGATTATTTTAAAATAGCAGAAAATAATAAGTTCAGAAGAAATCCACGCCTTAAAAACTTTTACATATATTTGAGAAATAAACATATCTTCTGAAGAAATTTTGGTTGACATTTTCAAGTTATTTCTCTAAATATTAAATTTGTAAAACATGGTTCTGTTAAAAATCCAGGCTTACTTTGGTTTGCTTTCGCATTACTTGTCGACTTATGAAGGCAGTCTCAGAATAGGAGAGGGACTTCTGAAGATGATGATGAAAATAAAAAGGATGTGATTGTAGCACAAATATTCCTTGTAACGAACATGTACGATGTGTTGTTTTATAATTACCTCCATAGGTGACGATGAGGGCTAAGCCTCTGCTCATTAATGGGAAGCAGAGAGAGGCCTAGAGGGAGTCCAGAATTTTCAATCTTCCCTTCCCTTTGCTCTATATTAATAATGCTTTGTCCCTTAGCTGTAGAAGGGCACATAATTCACTGGATTGAAAGCAAAGCCTCATTTGGTGATGAATGTAGCCACCACGCCTACCTGCATGACCAGTTCTGGAGCTACTGGAATAGGTAAGGTCCCATTATTTTTCTCTTAAGATAAACGATACTCAGCTGAAATCTCATTAGAAAAAATATTTTGTTTAGCTGGTAAAAATGCTAGTAGCCTTTGTTTCTAGTAAATACAGAGACTTGATTAATGTATTCATTTCAGATAATTTAAACTTCTTTGCTTTCATAATGTTGCTTCATTTTTTAAAACAAAATCTCCGCACAGGGACAAAATGAGTATATATTCCTTTTTCCGTTTGACAGTGATAATACTGGTGTGACTTAAAACATGAATAATAAGATGTGGTGCATATTATGATATTGACATTGACTTTTTATCCTTTTGATGTGAAATTTATGCTTACTGTCAGACCTTAAAAAATATTTTCTCCTCAGCTCTCTGAGGAAAGAATTCAAACAATATGAAAGATCAAAATAGTTTACCTTCCAACAGTGGAAGAGAGTTGACCTACCAACTTCAATCAGCATTCCCAAAGGCCTAGAAATCTCAGGGATTAAGAAAAAAGGGTGATGTTGGAGGAGGGGGAGGGTGCTGCATTAGTGAGCACCCACCAGTGCCCCGGCCTACAGGTTATCTCAACTAATCCTCACAAGGAAGTTCCTTTTATCCCCATTTTACAGATAACTGTACTGATACTCAAAGCAGGAAAAGAACATGCCCTACCGCCAGTCCTCATGCATTTGTCTCTCTCCCAAACTCATGCCATTTCCACCACAACTCTATGTCACTTACAATACAACTGTTGAAACTTTGGCTTTTTCTGTTATGAAGTCCCAAGTTTTCACACCACAAGTTTTTTTCTCCCTTAGAAGCGGAGGTGAGTCAAGGAGGAACCTTCCTAAATTAACTCTGCTCCTCCAGCACTGGCCAACAGTAAGATTACACTAATAAGATGACTTTAGTCCAGGTGACTGAGAAGTGAGACAGTAGTATCTGTGGACAATAGTCTTATCCTGGAAAAAAATAGTGCTAGGCTACAGAATTTGGCGTTATGTTGTTGCTCAGCTTTACAAAAGGCCAGCGGACCTCGCCCGTAGCAGCTGTGCTAAACTAAGCCCACTTTTTGCCATGGTAACAATGATCATGACAAAATGCTGAATGTAATGGCTTTCTTGATTTTCTTGTGTAATTGTGCGTAGCATCCGAGCTTTACTTTACAGGGATGGAGGAGGAAAGTGCAAAATGTTTGAGAAATCAATGCTGCTTCAGCGTTTCCTGTCTTTTATTCAGCCATTATTCAAATTAGCAGTAATGTGGCAAATTGAATTTTAGATTTTTAGCAATTTTATGATGAGTTTGAAATAGTAAAGAAAGCATCATTTTTGATAGTATAGGGAAAGCAATGACAAGAAATCAAATTACATAAGTTTAGGTTGCTAAAGGATTTTAAAAACTGATAAACTCTATCATTATGCGTTGAGACTATCTCCCTCTCCACTCTGGTACCAGTCAAGTCTTTCATGAGGAACAGTTACAAATTGAACCCCAAATAGTAGAGCTTACTTAAAAATTCTAAAAGTACGTCTTAATTCTAAAACAATTCAACTGTTTTGTGAGTGCCTAGCACTCACTATTTTAGAGCCTAATTAAATAATCTAGTCACCTGTATGATACACCTCTGGATTATTGACATGACTGGAGGGTGTCTGAGCAATGGATGGATAATTTAAGACAGTTTCCTTTGAACTGGATTTTAGATTATTTTGTTGCATGCTACTTTTTCTATTTACTTATACTACTATTGATTTACACATTCTTTGAATACATCCTGGCTAAGTGGGCATAATTCATGTAGGGCATGTTGTGTCATAAGGGAAAGCCAGCCTCGATTGTAAATATTCCAGATCTTTCAAGGAGGAAATACTCTACACAAAAGTCACTGGTGTCCCCAAATGTCTGCAGAGAGGCCAAGAAATCCAAGTAGTGGGGCTGGCCCAGTGGTATAGCGGTTAAGTTTGCACATTCCACTTCAGCAGCCTGGAGTTCACCGGTTCGGATCCTGGGTGCAGACATGGCACCACTTGTCAAACCATGCTGTGGTAGGTGTCCCACATATAAAGTAGAGGAAGATGGGCACGGAAGTTAGCTCAGGGCCCGTCTTCCTCAGCAAAAAGAGGAGGATTGGCAGCAGATGTTAGCTCAGGGCTAATCTTCCTCAAAAAAAATAAATAATAAATAATAAAATAAAATAAAAAATAAAAGTAAGTAGTACTGAAATTCAAAATGGAACATAGAGGCATTTACTTGGATGAAGTGTTGATTATAATAATGGTGCAAACTTACCAGTGATGGGCATTTTGACAGAAGGAGGACTTAGCCCATATATGAAAGTATGGGATCCTACTCTTTTCATATTTTGGCTCCACAAAACTCTCATAGTAGTTGCTGAAGTTCTTCAGGGTTGGAAGAAACCGTCTCTTCCACTTGTAGGTAGCCTTTCTAGGGGCCACTTTTTGGCATTTGGGCTAATTGCTTTTTTTATGTGATAAACGTCCAGTTGACGTAAAAACTGTTATCTAATGGTCGCACTATTTTTAGATTTTATAAAAGGCTGTTCAATTAACATTTGTAGAATCGAAACCTTGTATAAACCTGTTTTTCCCACACAAATAACTACAGAGCCCCTAATTTTTAGTTTAATATTTCTTGAAGAGTTTTCTTTTTATACTAAGTTGATATTCTTACTCTGCCTTTCAACAGTTTTCCACACAGTTGATCACACCCTCCCTCTGTATTAAAACATCTTCTTTTCTTGGCTTCCAAGATATATTCTTCTGGGTTTCTTCCTGTCATACCAGCATACTCATCTCCTTTGCTGCGTCTTCTTTCTCTTCCAGCTTCAGGCTGGAGAGCCTGGAAATCTGTGCTCATCTCTTTTCCCTTTTCTATTTGCGTTCACTCCCCAGGTGCTCCCTTGGAGATCTCATCAGAGACTGTGGCTTTATGCACCATCTCTATGCTAGTATCTCCTAATTTTTACTCCCAGACCTAATATATCCCGAGTACAAATTTGTCTATCCAACTGTCCACGCAGTATCTCCTCTTGTATGGCTAATAGGTATGTGAGACTTAACATGTCCTAAATTAAACTCTGGATTTTCCCTCCCAAGCTTGTTACTCCTCCATTTCCCCCCAAGTTCATTAATGGCACCACAATTTGCCCAAATACTCAAGCCATAAACCTACGTATCATCACCAATCCATCAGCATGTCCTTTCAGCTCGATCATCACATCTTAAATCATGCCATTTGTCACCACCTCACCTGCCATCACCTCCACATCTGTCATCATCTCTTGGACTATTGCTGTAGCTTGGAAACTAGTCTCCTTACATCAGCTCTTGCACCCCTGCAGACAGTTTTTCCTACCCCAGCCAGAGTGACTCTTGGAAAATGTAAATCAGATAGTGTCACTTCCCTGCTTAAAACTCTTCAGTTGCTTCCTATCACATTTAAAATAACATCCACTCTTTACCAGGATGTTTGGGGCCCTGGATGAGCTGCCGTGCCACCAACCCCAGTTCTCTCCACACCTACCTCTCTCCCCTCCCCTGAGCTTCTCTCCCTCTCTTAGACTTCTCAGGCCACAGCGGCTTTCTTGGTCTTCCTTGAACCTACACTGCTTCAAGACCCTTACTCTGGCTAAGCCTTCTGCTTGGAATTTTTTCACTTGGATCTCCACATAGCATACTCCTCACCACATTCAAGTCTCTGCTCAAATTTACCCCCCTCCGGAGACCTCCTCTGACCACCTCAGTCATCTCTCTCTCCTCACTGGGCTTCACTTTTCTTCATGGTACTTACCCCTATTGGAGCCAATGAATAGGCCATAGTTGGAAACATTTATATAAACACCAATTTGCTTTAAAAGAGCTTTACCTTTTATATTGCTATTTCTAATTACTGTGTGCAGTGGGCCCCTCATTCCTTTGTAATCAAAGCTTCAGGAATTTTCCCTGGCTTAATTAACCTCCAAAACTTTTGTATTTTGCAATGCAGCCACCTCCGCTAAGATCAGAGATATTTAGTACAGAATATCACTGCCTTTCCCTCATCCCAGGTATGAACCTTGATTAAACAGCCCCTCAAAACTCTACAGTTTCTACTTCTGTGGAGTTAGAGGAAATAAAGAGTGCCCCTGAGAAGCAGCATTTGGACCATAATATAGCCCCAAATTATATAGGGCTCTATATACAGTTGGATGGAAAATACATATATTTGTATAGATCCCACACATATAGGACTATGTGTACCAATTGTATAAAAAACATTTTTCCCTGTGTAATCAACACCAAAAAACTTTTCTCATTCTACTTCTCTAGTCAAAAAGTGAGACAGCCTTTGACAATCTGACCTATATTGCTAAGTATATTTTCAGATTCTGATGGTGACAGGTAAAGAAAGAAACAAATTCTATAATCTGAGGCCAAATTACATACCCAGGTTCTAATTTGTGGGCTTTCAAAGAAGTAGGAGCAGACACCCTGTACTCACTTTTAGTGGCTGGAGATAAAGCGGGTCAGTTTGAATGAAAATATTGAGTGACCCTAAATAGAAAAGAGTTACATGCAGCCACACAGCATATGAGCAGTACCCAGCAACTACTGAGAAGAATGTGGACATCTCAACTGCAAGGTCAGCCCTGCCATCTGCCATTCAGGCACATTCCAGCACAGTGGAATCTATTAAAAACTGAAGTGCAAGGGCCAGCCAGGTGGTGCAGCGGTTGAGTTTGCACGTTCCACTTCGGCCTCCCAGGGTTCGCCAGTTCGGATCCCAGGTGCAGACATGGCCCTGCTTGGCAAGCCATGCTGTGGCAGGCATCCAACATGTAAAGGAGAGGAAGATGGGCACGGATGTTAGCCCATGGCCAGTCTTCCGCAGCAAAGAGAGGAGGAATGGCAGCAGATGTTAGCTCAGGGCTGATCTTCCTCAAACAAACAAACAAACAGACAAACAAAAACTGAGTGCACTTTGTAAATATACCTCTCTACTTCTCTTGAGATCTAAGCTTCCTGACTGGGAAGAACAAGGCGAAGTTGTGTTTGAACATGATTTTCCAGTTTAGTGATCCTCCAAGTGATGGAGGAATCTGTGCTATTCCTGGGTTTGAATCCAGGCCACACCACTTTCTGGTCCCAAGACTGGGAGCAACTTGCTTAACCTCCCTGAGCCTTTGTCTTCTCCTCAGTAGAGTGGGGTTAATAATACGTTCTTCACCATATTGTTGTGAAGACTGGTTATTTAATACATGTGAAGCACTTTTAAAGTGCCTGGCGGTCAACAAATATTAGTTCCCCTCTGTCTCTTTTTTCCTGTGTATCACTGTCTGATGGAAGTTAGAAGTCTTCTAAGTGGACATTTTTAATTGCCTTCTTTGCTGGATAAGCTGCTGCTCGGCTAACGTCAGCGCTCAGCTCAGCTGATGTCTCTTTGAGAAACCTTCCTGCATTCCCAGATTGGGTTTGATGCCCCTCCTGTGTTCTGCTAATAATTTCTTAGCATTTACACATATTGTAATTGCCTGTTTACTGGTCACCCTCCTCCAGTTAATATTGAGTTCCATCTTATGTGTTTGTTTTATCTGTCATCAAATGCCCAGAAGCTGGTGGAATGCCTGGCACATAGATGCTAGTAGGTGATCAGTTGATATTTATTGAACGAATGAATATATGAGTGAATTTTCTGATGCGTGGCAGACAACAACATTTTGAATCAACCATTAAGGATTTTGTCAGACATTGTGACAGTAAACAGAGCCAAAATTTTTTCTTTGAGAATGCCACTCGAAAGGACAGTGAGAGAAATCCCTCATTTTTCTAAAAAACTTCTACAGACTTTTCAGATGTATAGACTTTTGCAGATCCATTTCATGAACTGTAGCATAAGTGTACTTACATAGGGAGTTTTAAAATAGAAAATAACCGAGAACTAAGTGGCAAATGCATTTTATAAGGTTTTTTAGATAAATATTTATAATCTTATATTGATTATTTGCTTTCGCAAAACTTCAACCAGGTCTCTCGTTTGAGATTTGACGTGGAATGCCTTGAGAATCCTGAGCAGAAGATATTCTGTAGTATTTTTAGGGGATGCATGAAACTGGGCCCCACCCTAACACTTTGGGGGCCTGGGAGAAGAGTAAAAATGGAGGCTCATATACCATGTGCCTAAATATTTAAGCTTTACATCAAGTTAACAGACATTAAATAAAATATATTTAATCCTACATGAAGATCTGGAAGTTCAGATTTGCGTTAAGAATTCTCGGACTCCTGGGGCCGAAAGCGGTTAAATTCTCACGTTCCACTTTGGTGGCCCAGGGTTCACCAGTTCAGATCCTGGGTGCGGACATGGCATGGCTTGGCAAGCCATGCTGTAGCAGGCGTCCCACATATAAAGTAGAGGAAGATGGGCATGGATGTTAGCTCAGGGCCAGTCTTCCTCAGCAAAAACAGAGGAGGATTGGTGGCAGATGTTAGCTCAGGGCTAATCTTCCTCAACAAAAAGAATTCTCAGACTCCTTGGAGATCCAGTGTGGGGTGTAGGGATGTGGCAGTGTAGGGATAAGGTGGCCCCACTGCATAGCCCATCTTCCTTCTCTTCCCACCCTTGGCTCCATCCTATACCTGGAAAGATGTCAAGTGCATCCCACTTTATGTACCTTCTCACAAATCACTGGAAAGATGTTATGAGGTCCCTGACATCATCGAGTATGGCCTAAAGAGAGATTTTGGGAACAGACGTCAGGTGGGAATGCTCTGTTGGTCCCGCAGACTCCTTACCCCATGGGTTGGGTTACAACCAGAGAGGGCCAGAGAAGAATCCTCTAAAGTTTGGGTTCAGGCCATAGACCCCTCTTGACTGGTCTCAAGGACAGTATCAAGGAAGCAAGTACATATATCTTTGAAAGTCATTTCTTGTACTGGTGTTAGAATATGAGGGGAGATGAGTACCAGAGGAAACATGGTCTTGATCACATTTACATGTCACTGAAAGGATTAAGATGTGAGATCCATCTGTCAGATTTTTGAACCTTTGGCTCCAGAGAGTCTATTTTCCTAGAGGCAATGCTAAGCTAATACCATCTGCACGAGGATTAATTTGACTTTAGTTCTTACCTCTAAGTGTTTTTTAAAGATTGGTTATTTACGCAATGGTTTAGCAATTGCTTTCTCTGGTCTGGGCTAACTTGAGAGGCAAGGCATTTAGAATGGGGCTGCCAAGCAGTTAGTTAAGGAAGGTATTTTTCAGAGGATGGCCGAAGGTTTTTCTGTATTAGGATACTTCCAGGAAGCCTGCAATTAGCCAAATCACAGATTTCCAGTTATTTCAGTCTTGTTAAAAACATGGCTGATCACATCTGTCTTAAGTTAGAGTGTGTGTCTCAGCAATAGAAACTCTTGCAAACCTTCAATTACAGCAGCCTGAGAAGGCACTGCTGCTGTATACTAACAAGTAGTCATCAGCAACAACGAGAGACAGATTGACTAATAATTAGCAAATGCACTTCTCTAAAGGTAAAATATAATAATTTGCTTTTCCTTGTCTAATAGGGGAGATGGTTGTGAGCGATTGATGTTCCGTTGTTCCAGGCAAATACTTGACACTGTTATTAGCTGGAGTAACCTTGAAGTATTTGAAAAGGACGAAGGAAGTGTCTTCTGTGTATATAGTGTTTTTATAAGAATGATTTCTCATAATGATTAGGTACCATTTTTTCTGCATTTAGAATGTGAATAGCAAGAACTTTCCCCTACAAGGAAATTCATATTTTCTGCCATTAATTGGCAACTGTTTTCAACGTTGACTTTAAATACAAAACTGAATAAAGAATAGAAATGTTGTCATAGATCTTTAAAGTGATCATTGCAGTAAGATGTGGTTCTTGAGAAACTGGAATGAGTTAAATTAAAGGAGTAAAGGGAAAGAAAATAGACCTATAAGGAATATCAATGAATTCATTTTTCAGAAAGATGTCTGATTACTGTCTTCAAGCAAATGCAAGATTTTTATTGAAGGGGGACCCATATTGACCAGTTTTCCAAATCCAGGGGACAAAAGAATTATTGAAAAGATGATGCTTCCTGCTCACCCACTATGATGAAGTTAATATGAGTCACATATGGTTCAGAAATGTTACCCCAAACCAAACCAACAAGTAAATGATTGGATGGCCATTCTCAGAATGGAAACACAACCATTAAGGTCATCCAGAGAGAGTGAGGGAAGAATAAAAAAGATACAGCCAATAGGAAGTGAGTCAACAGCACAGTTAAAATCAGGAGCCCAAGAATACAGAGTCCATTTCTGAGACTAATTCTAGAATAATAGAGATCAGGTTGAAATTGGTGCTAAAATGGCTTGGGGTCTGGGTCAGTGATTCTTAAACTTCACTGCGTATCAAAATCCCATGGGGAGCACTTTAAAAGTATCGATGTGGACTTTATCCCTAGAAAACGGATTTAACTAGTGTGTAGTGGAGAGTGGACCCTGAGAGTTTTTGTTTTATTTTGAAAGCTTTAGATGAAAATGCTAATCTGCATCCATCATTTGAAGTCAACTTGTTTACCTAGCCTTGATTTGTCAGTTAGCCCAGCATTCCTGGCCTAGCTGCTTCCAGAGTCTTGATGAGAAAAATCGTAGCTTTGTGAAGGAGTACTGGGAGCACTTCCAAGGCACTGTGAGAGTCAGGAGGACCCCAGCCTCTGCCTTCGAGGGATTCATAGTGAGGGCTGAGGCAGTAAAGTGCAGAGACAGGACCTGAACGCAGATCTCCCTCTCAGCTCACACCTGTGCTCTTCCTGCTCCACCACGCAGCTTCCTGTCAGTCACGGTAATAAATCTGTTATAAGAGACTACTTCATCGGTTAATGGGTTTGCAAAGCCAAAGCTAAAAAGCTCTCCAGCATGATGTTTAGATAGTCACCTATGTGTGGTTAGAGAATATGGGCCAGGGGTTCTCTGTTGCACTCTTAAGAGCCCTTATTCTGTATTCAAAATGGATAGCTGTATGATTAATATAAAAGCCTGTCATATATACCCATACCCCCAGAACATAATAACCCCTAAATTGTTGGATTTGAAATCCCACAGAATCAAAGAGTTCTTTTGTATATGATACAGATTTCACAAATTCTGACTGAATTGTCTAAAGATCAGTCTAAATACAGAAGAGAAGTGGGCTGTAGAACATTTGTTAAGAAATACAGACTTTTTGAAAAAAAAAAGAAAAAGCCAGACAAAAAATAGTGCATTCTATATGATTCCACTTATATTAAATTCCAGAAAATAAAAACTAATTTACAATAACAGAAAGCAGATCAGTGACTGCCTGGGGTTAGGGAGTTGGAGAGCTTCAGGGTGGAATTACAAATTGGCGCTAGGTAACTTTTAGGGGTGATAGATATTGGCATTATCTTGATTGTAAAATGGTTTCTTGGGTATATACACCTATGCAACTTACCAAATTGCACATTTTATATATGTATGTGCCGTTTATTGTAAATCAAGTTACTTCAATAAAGCCACTGAAAAGTTTGAAAATGTAAAAAGAAAAAAATGAAAAAGAAAAAGAAATATAGACTTTTTGGGGTTGGCGCAGTGGTGTAGTGGTTAAGTTTGCATGCTGCACTTCAGCAGCCCAGGGTTCACAGGTTCGGATCCCAGGTGCAAACCTATGCACTGCTCATTAAGCCATGCTGTGGCAGTGTCCCACATACAAAATGGAAGAAGATTGGCACAGATGTTAGCTCAGGGAGATCTTCCTCAAGCAAAAAGAGGAGGATTGGCAACAGATGTTAGCTCAGGGCCAATCTTCCTCTCACACACACAAAAAGAAATATAGACTTTATTTTAAATAGTGTTGAAGGAGTTTTAAATAGAGTTATTGTGAATTGCATTTTGTTGCATGTAAAAAGTAAATCTGTTTTAACAAATAAGAATGTTTTTAAAAACAGCGTTATTGAGGTGTAATTGATATGCAATAAACTGCACATATTTAAAGTGTACAATT
Source organism: Equus przewalskii (assembly GCF_037783145.1). Classification (NCBI taxonomy): domain Eukaryota; kingdom Metazoa; phylum Chordata; class Mammalia; order Perissodactyla; family Equidae; genus Equus; species Equus przewalskii. Next base: position 151,660,369 of record NC_091831.1, on the reverse strand, counting down.
TGACAAGCTATATATAAACTCACAAAACTATCACCAGGATAGAGGTAGTGAATATACCTACCCACAATTTCCTTGTGCCCCTTTATAATCCTTCCCCTCAAGCTCTTCAATTCTCCCTGTACCCAGGCAACCACTGATCTGCTTTCTGTCACAATAGATCAGTTTGCATTTTCTAGTATTTTCTGTAAATGGAATCATACAGCATGTACTCCTTTGTCTGGCTTCTTTTACTCAGCATAATCATTTCAGTGTTCATCCATGTTGTTGAATGCATTAACAGTTCATTTCTTTTTATTGCTGAGAAGTGTTCGTTTGCATGGGTGTAGCACTCTTTATCATTCACCTATTGATGGACATTTAGGTTGTTTCTGCTTCTGGTTATTAGTAATAAAGCTCCTATGAACAGTCAGTAAAAATCTCTGTACGATTTCATTTCTCTTGGTCAAATACCTAAGAATGAAGTGATAGAGACATATAGTAAGTGTATGTTTACCATTTTACATTCCCACCAGCAGTTTATGATAGTTCCAGGTGCTCCCCATTTTCCCCATCACTTGGTATGGTTAATCTTTTTAACTTTCGGCTTTCTACTGGTTGTGTAGTAGTGTTTCAATATGATCTTAAAGTGCATTTCTGTAATGATACATGATATTGAGAATCTTTTTATGTGCTTATTTGCTACCTATTTGTTTTCTTTGGAGAAGTGTCTGTTCAAATCTTTGGCTCATTTTTTGTATTGTTTTCTTATTGTTGAGTTTTGGTAGTTTTTAAAAAATATTCTGGATTTAAGTCCATCAGATATGTGATTAGATATGAAATATTGTTTCCCAGTCTGTGGCTTGTCTTTTCATTCTCTTAAGAGTTGCTTTCAAAGATCAGAAGTTTTTAATTTTATTGAAGTCCAGTTTACCAGTTTTTTTCTTTTATGGATTATAACTTTGGTGTCATATCTAAGAAATCTTAAAGATCTGAAGATCTAAAGAAATCACAAATATTTTCCCCTTATTTTCTTCTAAAAGATTTATAATTTTAAATTTGCCTTTAGGTCTATCATCCATTTTCAGTTAATTTTTATATATGGTATGATGTGCGGATCAAAGTTCATTTTCTTGCATGTGGATGTCCAGTTGTTCCAGAACCATTTGTTGAAAAAACTACCTTTCTCCCCTAAATAGCCTTTGCACATTTGTCAAAAATCAATTGATGGTGTGTATGTGAGCCTTTTTCTGAATTCTCTATCTTGTTCCATTGATCAATTTGTCTATCTTTACACCAATTCTACACTATCTTGATTACTGTGATGTTACAATTTTGAAAACAGTGTAAGTCCTCCAACTTTCTTTTTCTTTTTCAAAGTTATTTTTGTCTATTCAAGGTCCTTTGCATTACCATATGAATTCTAGAATCACCTTATAAATTCCTAAAAAAGGTCTGCTGGGATTCTGATTGAAATCACATTGAATTTATAAATAAATTTGGGAAGAATTGATATCTTAATTGATATTAAGTCTTCTGATCCATAAACATAGTATCTCTCCACTTATTTAGGTCTTTTAACATTTTTTCTCAAAATACCCTGTAGTCTTTAGTATACAAATCTCTCATATCTTTTGTCAGATTGATTTCTAGGTATTTTATATTTCTTCATTCTATTGGAAGTAATAGTTTTTGTTTCAATTTCCGTTTGTTCATTGTTACTTCAGAGGAATACAATTGATTTTGTATATTGGTCTTGCATCCTGCAACTGTATAAAAACTCATTTATTAATACTTTATGCTTTTGGTGTATGCTATAGGATTTTCTACATAGACAACCATGTCATTTGTAATAAAGACCATTCTACTTCTTTTTTCAATTTGGCTGCTTTGGATGCTTTTTTTTTTTTTTTTAAACTAACTGCACTGAGTAGACTCTCTTGTACACAGTTGAATAATGGTGAGAGCTTCCGTTGTTGCCTTGCTCCTGATCTTGGGGGAAAGACATTCAATCTTTCAGCTTTAAGAATAAGATTAGCTATAGGTTTTTGTAGCTGCCCTTTATCAGATTGAGGAAACTCCCTTCTATTCTCAGTTTGCTGAGAGATTTTATCAAAAATGGATGTTGGATTTTGACAAATGCTTTTTCTGCATCTATTAAGATGATCATATGGGTATTTTTTTTATTAACCAGTTAATGTGGTGAATTACAGTGATTGATTCTTGAATGTTATACCAACCTTACATTCCTGAGATAAACCTCCACTTGGTCATGAAGCAGTATCCTTTTTATACTTTCTTGGATTTGACTTGCTAAAAATTTGTTAAGAATTTTTGCATCCATATTCATGAGTGATATTGGTCTATGATTTATTTTTCCTTCTAAATTTTTTGTCTGGTTTTTGTATTAGGGTAATAATGGCCTCACAGTATGAGTTGGGAAGTATCCCCTCCTCTTGAATTTTCTGGACAAGTTTGTGCAGAATTATTATTTCTTCCTTAAATGTTAGATAGAATTCCCCAAACCATCTGGGACTATTTTTTGTTGTTGTTAGAAGGTTTTTAATAGATATAGGGATTTCTTTAATAGATATAGGGATTCAGATTATCTGTTTTTTTCTTGAGTGAACTTTGGTACTTTATATCTTTCAAAGAATTTGGTCATTTCGTCTAAGTTAAGGAATGTATTGGCATAAACTTGTTCAAAATATTTCCTTATTCTTTTAATATCTGTAGACTCTGTAGTAATGCCACCTTTCTCATTCTTGATATTGATGTTTCTCTACTTTTCCAAATCATTCTGCTTAGAGATTTATCAATTTTATTGGTCTTCCAAAAGAACCAGTTTTTAGTTATGCTGATTTTTTTCCTGTTGATTTTCTTTTTTCTCTTTCATTGATTTCTATTCTATATTATTTCTTTTCTTTCATTTCATTTTCATTTACTCTTCTTTTTCTAGTTTCCTAAGGTGGAAGCCTGAGGTTATTGATTTGAAACCATTCTTTTTTTCCAGCGTAGGCGTTTTAGTGCTGTACATTTACTACTGTAGCTGTATTCCACAAAATTGTATATGTTGTGTTTTCCTCTTTATTTGGTTTCAAATACTTTCTAATTTTTCTTTTCATTTCTTCTTGACCCATAGGCTATTTAGAAGTATGTAACTTTGTTCCCAAATATTTGGAAAATTTTCACATATCTTTCTGTTACTGGTTTCTAATTTAATTCCATTAAGGTCAGAAACAAACTTGAATTCTTTTAAATTTATTGAGATTTGTTTTATGGCAAACTCTAGCTGCCTTGTCTTCCCATTCTCCCAGCTCTATCTCCTCAACTCAGAGAGACCACTGGGCTTCACCTAGTTTCCTCCTCCTCCTCACAATGCAGCCTGAAAACTCTCTCCAGGCAGTAAGCTGGGGCAATCAAAGTGCTCACCTCCTTTGGTTCCCATCATTCAGAGCTCACTGTCCCTCACAGCTTAATGTCTGTTGTCATCTATTTTGTTTGCTTTTTTAGTCCTTTCCAGCAGGAGCATAAATGTAGTCCCTGTTACCCCAGCTTGGCCCCAATTAGATGCCTCTTGATTATGATTTTTAGCACATTGTAAACCAGTTTGTCTTGTTCAACATTAACCTTGTAATCTTATTTATGCTATTTAACTTGTAGACTTCATTGTCATCCTAAACAAATTTCCTTAAGCATCAGCTATGAATAGAATAATCTATGACAGAGCACTATGCAAACCTTCAGGTTTCTTCCTTCTCATATCTCTCTCTCAAACAGATATCCATATATTCCATCTCTCTTTCTCCCAGGCTCCTGAGAGTTGGAATGGGATTTTCAGTCACTACTTTTTCCCAACAATACGGGAGGCTTTGGTACAGTCAAGGCCAAAGGTTGGATAATAAGGTTATGGCTGTTAGAAAGCAGCTTTCTTTGGTGATCTTTCGATAGCACTCACTAAGGGCTTCTGCTGCCTTTTAGACTAAAATAAAGCTGGCCATCTTTTGGTGAGATAGAGCCCTGTTCATGCATTTATGCCTTTTCTCTCCTTCTACATGTAAGAGACACATTTTCCCATTTTGAGCATCTTCTGCTCTTAGATATCATTCAAGAATCTCCTGGGATGGGTGACTTACAGGTGATGAGGCTGCGTTGCCCTAGTTTGCCCTTGCTCATTCTCTTCTCACCCACGTGGAGTATGGAAAATGAGCCATGAATACAATTTGCACATCTCATACTCTTCTATAAAACACAAATCTATATGGATACATAATAGCAATGGTAAACATCCTTTCCTTCTAATTTCTGATCAACTCTGGAAGTCATATACTTGTAGAAACTAAACTCCTACTGTGAATTTTGTTTATCCCTTAACACAAGCCACTTAAATTTTCTTGTGTTTTTCTTGCTCTCTCCTTTACATTCTTAGTCTACTTTTGTGATTTATTTGAATTCCATTTTCTTGTTTTACTCCCTTTCCTACCCAAATCACTACCATTGAGATGTTTCCCGTGTTTTGTTTACCTTATTTTTTCACAAGGATTTTACCAGCCAGGTAGCTTGTTAACCCCATCCTGCTTCTCTTTATATATTCCTTTTTGCCATTTCCTTCCCTTTTGTTTCTGGCAGCTTTGCTAACCACCACCACCTCCCCATTTTAAATTAGTTTGGTCGCATGCCTGATAGCTCATTCTAGGGATCATAAATTCAAAATTAATGCAAAATTCCTTTATTTAGTGAAGAGGAGTGTTTTTAAATTCCTAAAGCTCATCACCCTATGTAACTCTGAGGCTATCACAGTCATCCTTGAGAGCTTCAGCTCTAATACTTTCAGAGCACTCCATATTGGTTATGAAGTTGGTGAAAATAAAGTCATTGCTTGTATGCATAGGCCAGATGTGTAAAACCATGTTGAGCTTAACTCTAGACCAAAATATTTGATCAGCCCCAATTGCCTTTCATTGCTTTAATGTGAAATGACTATTTTTACCACTACATAATCCTAATGCAACATGTTCTAGTAAAGTGGTCCGTCAGTAGTAGCATAGATACACAGCTAAATTCAGTAGATATTTATCGAGTTGTTTCTCTGTAGAGGCACCATATTATGTATTTCAGAGCATACAAAGATGAGCAAAACCTAACTTTGTCTTCAAAGAATTTAATTCAATCTAATAGGGAAACAAAACATGTATGTAGATTAACACTGAGCACCAGCTGTGCCCAGCGCACTAGTTTGAGCATTTACATGTATTATCCTCTTTAATCCATGGTTCTATGAGGTAGATACTAGTATTTTATCCTCACGTAAGAAAGTTGAGGAGAGACGTTAAGTTCCCAGGTCAAGGTCACAGAGCTGGAAAGCTAGGCGAGATTTTTGAATAGAAGAGTGGAATGATCGGGACCTAATTTGGGATCACTATTCTGATAGCAATGCTTAGAGTAGACAAAAACAAGAAGTTGGGGATAGGAACACAATTGCCATTACTATCGTCCATATTGGAATAACCCCTTAATTTCCAAATTATAATGGTGAGCAGAAATGGAAGGAGACTGTGTAGACTTACAGAGATAATAAAGGCAGAATTTATAAAATTTGGCAAGTAATTAAATGTTGTTTTATTGAGAAGTGTGGAACAAAGATAATTTTGAGGTTTTGATATTGGTGGTGGGGAGAATAATGACGCTATTAAAGAACTGAAAGTGAAAAATAATCTAGGTTAGTGGAAACTTCAGTTGTGATGTTTAGAGATGTCCAAAGGCAACTGGATTTTGGGATAGGAGTCCAAGTGATGTATCAAAGATAGATGGATTTAGGGACCATCCACAGTAGAAATAGGCAAAGTGAGTTGTCACAGAGCAGGAGAAGAGAGAAATGGCTATTTTTATGAACAGAGAGAAAAAGAAGACTACTGTGATATAATGCCATCCATAATAAAGTTTAGAGAATTGATTAATAATAAGTATTGGTCTTACAGGGAAGAAAATTATTTCTAAATTTACTGATTCTCAACCATCATCTCTTGCATTTAAACATTTATAAAGTAATTTCAGTCTAGTTGCATCAAATCTGATTATTTGCAGTATGGTAGTTAACCTAACATCAGTTTCCATCATGAGTTGTATGGGTTTAGAAAGTCGTACTAAAATGTAAGAATCCAGTGCTTTTAGCAGTCACACTTGAAAGAAACCTTGGGAGTTGCATTTGTCAAGGGGCTAGGAAAACCATTCATGCATACCCCGCGTCCAGAGCTCCATCGGCAGCCCAAACATAAAGAACCGAAAGGTCATTCTTCTTCCTGTGGTGTGATGGTTTGTTGACGTCTTTTGACACACCCGTACAAACGCTGGACGGGTCTGACCTTCGTGCCATACTGAGGGACTCAGGTTTGGTCAGAATACCTGACATCATTGCATTGCCCTTTTTGCCTGTCTCCTTCACAGATAAACACCCTCCTCAGACAGGAAATGCTGCCTTCAATACAGAAATATTTTAAAAACCGAAATGATTGCTTTTTAAATTTATCTAGCTCCTCTTTTCCAGTTATCATCAAGCAGAAAACCTTACTTGGACCTCTTAATGCTTTTAATTAAAATAAATTAAATTCATTTTTCAAAATGATAAATGTGAATGGAGGTTATTAATACTTGAGAGAGAAAAACTAAACATGTGAGGAGGTCTCTATGCTGTAATATGTTTTACAGTCTTTATCTTTGTGATAGAAACCAATTTGTTGGAGTTCAAATGTTTGAAGATTACCTCTAAAGTGCAAAATTAATGTCCGTTAAGGTAAATCTTAGGAAGCTTTTCAAGTAGTTGCCTCAGAGGTGTATCATGTGTTAAAAGGTTGAAGAGTTAGGTAGAGACCAAAGAGCCATCAAGAGAATTTTCCGTCGTATATAAATATGTTCTGTGTTATATTTATACATTGTGAAGTGGGACTTTGACTAGTTACTCATATTATTTCTTAATGCAATATCATGGTGATATGAGGATAGAAGGAAAAATGTTTACCATTAATGAATTTCTAAAATATAAAAGTCATAAGCAAAATACTTCTTAATCAAGAGCAGCTATTCAGAAAGATTTTCTTGACGTCTCCACGAATCAATATAAAATAAGTGTAATAATATTCTCCAAGTATTTAGATTGCACTTTTCAAAATGTGGAAAGTTTTATGTATTTGTCATAATACTGGAAAAAGGAGTATTTAAGTATTTCAGTCATACTGTTTCCAAATATGATTACTGTCTACTAAACGAAATTATGATACTTTTGTCCAAGATAAGTATGTTAGTGGCATACCTAAAATAAGGACTGAAATTTTGAAGTATTTAATCATGTATAGCCCTTCACCTATTTTGTGTAATCTCTGAATTTTCCACTAGGACCCTGGACATCATATATCTTTGTTTGAATTGTTTCTCTTTTCTTTTCTCCACCCTTTCAAATATTGTCATGTCACTGGAACCCAATGCCCAGTACCGACAAAGTACTTTCAGCTCCTGTCTAGGTTACTGCAAAGCTTCAGCTCCAATTTCCTGGTATTCCTCAGTGAGATTAGACCTCTAAGTTTGTGTGCTATGAGAACTGACAGGCCTGATCCAGCTCTGCCCGCCCAGGGCCTGGTCGCACACGCTCGGCTCTACCAAAGCATGGCCACCCCACAGATCTTACCTCTCAAGATTTTATGCAATTTTTAATTGACACCTATATCTGACGTTGCAGATGTACTTCTCATTGTAGAGTCTTTATCTACATAGGAGTAGTTGAAAACCTCTTTTCACTTAACTATTACATGGATTAATTTTACTTAACAATGACAGATTTTCCTGCTGAAACTCAAGTGGTCAAATTCTTCTCTCTTTTCTAACCATTCTCCATGTAACGCTGTAACCCACCACGTAGTTCACAGGTACGCAGGTGCAAGCACACATACGCGCACACCATTCTCACTAATTGCTTGAGCACACAGCAAATCCGTTTGAAACAACAAGGAAAGGGTTAAGTCCTGACAATCTTTTTACCGGGTTTATTAGTGACTTAATGTCTACACACTTCTTTCCTCTAAATTCACCCCTAGGTATATAGGCATAAATTAACCCAATCATTTCTAATATTGTGGGATTTTATGTACATCGTTTCCTCAGAAAATTCACCACAAAGTTCTGTGGCTTTGCTGGGTTCCTGGCCTTCTTTTATAAATTCTTAGTAAAATTTTTTCCATTGTGTTGAGAAAAAAATAGATTCTATCAATTATTTTAAAAAGCAATAATTCATTATAGTTGATCATAAATGTCAGGAAGCAAAGACCCAGCTGAAGCATTTTGTCACTAATCATGCTGTTTTTCTTCTAATTAGTTAATTTACATTTTACAAATTAAGAGTAAAATTCAGACAGAAGATAACATCATAGCTTTAACTGACCTATATTTGTATCTGCCAAATTTAAGTTAATTAGTAATGTAGATGCTGTTTGTTTTATCTGTCAGAAAAGCTCATCTTTTTTCTTAAAAAAAAAAAAATAGACACACTTTTTTCCCCCTCAGCATTTATCATCTAAATAATAGTCTTGCCAAGATGGCAGCCTCATAATAAACTCTTTTCAGTGGAGTGATGGGTAATGAAGCTTGCTTGTGAAGGCAGCGAAAAATGTTGTCTGGCCAAATGCATGAAGATGATGGCTAGAGAATCAGTGGACTTTCTCTGTCATCAATCTTTTTAGTAGCCTCTTATACATCTGAATATTTTGATAGATGATCTAATAATTGAGTTATCTATCTTTCTAACTATCAGAGTTGCATAAAAATTATTCTCACATGCTACTGAATATTAAATATGTTAGGCATCCAGTAAATTTTTCATAAAAGGGGTAAAAGGTGAAAGATTTTTGTTATTCTGTAAACACTTTTTAATATAGTGAGTGTTAAACCCTCTGAAATATTCAACTCTTAATTCCCTCTGTGAGAAGCAGTATGTACTTAAAAAGGAGGACATGCCCGTTATAAGTAGGACATATAATAGTTCCTATAGCTAATGAAAAGTAATCCCTGGAAAACATCTAGATGCAACATAATAGTGTAAAATGGAATGCCATTGCTGGTCTAACATTAGTGACACTGATTTTCCATCCAGGAAGTACAGATGATGTGGGTGCGAAGAGCAACTATGTGGTTTTGATGTAGCCATCATTTTCAGAGGAAGATGATCCTACCAAATCGGAAACTTCCATATCAGCTGCCTGCCTAGCATTTCACCTGCTGACACAAAGCTACCAAATGTTCTTTTAATGCATAAGTAGTTCTTTCCCCCGATATGGCTGTATATTGTGTTTTGTTTTCCCGTACACCATTGTGACTATTAAGAGCTTATCAACAACAAGTGTCCTTCCCTGGGATTGAAAAGCAGCAAGGAAAATTGGCAGGAAACAAATTAGTTACAAAATCGGATTCCTCCACCCCCCACCATCCACACTTCTTCAAGGTGACCTTGCAGTGATGACTTCCCAGTAACCAACGTTCAAGTAGTTCTGCGCTGAAAGAGCAGGCATTTGTTTGCAGGTCTGAAGGGTTACCAATCCTGTGCATCTTGAAAGGCACTCAAATGAGCAGGGCCTTGTAAATTGGATTTCTATTAGCCGGTCCTGATGATAGCTCTTCATCAGTGGGATGGGAGGAAGTACTATCAATAGCTCCAGCTGGAAATATCTTTGTTTTTTTAATGCCACACTTATTTTTGGTCTCTCTCATCCAAAATGGTGATGGATGCTAAAATCACCAGAATTAATTGTTTTTAAAGTTTTAAATAAACCATAAAATATGGACAACAGCTATTTTTAAGTGTTTTTCAAGTTGAAAATCAAAGACACACTGGTTAGAAAGAAAGATGGCAAAAATGTCTTAAACCTTACTCTCCTTATACTTCCTAACATTGATTTCAGCTACAGTTGTGCTATTTATAAAAGTTTGGGATGATAGACTTTCTTTCTCTTCATTTTCTGGGTTGAAAGTAATAATTGAGAAGGATAATACCAATTGTGGAAATGTGTCCATGGGTTTCATCTGAGGAACTATTACTCTCTGGTAGTTTGATCTTTTCCTGGTTTCAAGGATTTTGTTTCTATAATTTGAGGTTGAAAAAAACTGATAGCTATTTTATTGTAAGAGCTATAGCTGGGAATTTTAAACCCTTAGGTATCTATTTAAAATTCTACATTTAAACAATTTGAAAGGACCATGTTGGGGAAGTTTTAGGGGAGGGAATAGTCTTTTCTTAATCAAAGTAGCAAACATCTGTGTTCTTTCTGGTCTGTCTTTTGATTAGCGTGGCCTCATCCATCACTGGTCTTTGATATGAACACCAAGAAGTCATGTCCTTTTGTTTTAAATGATAAATATGCCTTTGTCATGAATACTCATAAGCAACCCAGGATTTACATCTGAATTGTCAAAGTGTAACTGCCCAGCACCGGTGATGAGTGACATTATTAGTGAAATAAAGAAGTTTTTAATTTGTCATGGATAGGCCTTAGATGGTGACATTATGTGACTATGTGGGTTGCGATGCTAGGAAAAGTTGTCCTTCCCTACTATTTTTCTAAGATTTGTCATTTATCAGCAAAGCCAGTCTGCTGTAGGAGGTTCTCTGTGAGCGGTTTTACTTTAGTGCCATTAGTCCGTCTCTTTAGATTTCATTATAAGACTTGATAGCCAGTAGTTCTTATCAAAACTAATACTAACTGAAGGAGCAGCTTCTGGGGGGTCAAACAACCGTGATCAAGATTTGTTCTGTCTGGCTATTATTGTTGAAGACAGTATTTTTTTAAACTTTAGCTTTATTTCAAGGTCTGTGTTAATTATATTTTGTAAATAAGTTATGTTTTTATGTATGTGCCATTTATGTACATACATGGACATACACGTGATATCTACTTGCAAAACTTTGTGTTAATCATCAGAACCCTCAGACAGCAAGTTCAACTATGGTGGTTGTCTCTTCTACTAAGAAATTAGGACCTGTAAAAGTAAAAATGTTGTGAAATCCTGATCTCTTGTCTGCATTGTAAAAGAAGATTTCATCTTACGTATATTTGCCTTGTTTATTTCTACACTATTAATAGGCAAATATTTTGATTATTTTAAAGTTTCATCTTGTGATAAATGTTTTTAATGTTTCATCTGGGTAATAAGTAGTTCATTCTAATTTTAGAATGTATAAAAGACATTCTATGAAGATTTGGTATTTTAGCAATTAGTAACTTCAACAGAAATTGTACTGCTTTTTACATGCTTTGTCTTTATAATTTCAGCACAACTGCTTTAAAAGAGAAATAAGAGAAGTTTTCATTTTTTCTTTTTCAACTGAATTGATTGCTTGGTTGAGTTACCCTTTAACTTAGAATGTTGGAATTTACAGGGGAGTTAAGCTGTATATTTTAGTTTGATTCCATCTCTCTCCATAAAATTCACTTTAAAATGGTTTCATCATTATAACAGTCCCACTTAAATTATGTTTTATTTGAGGTCATATTCCTTATGCCATGAATGTATTAGTCCTGGGTTTTCTTTGTTTTGATTGTGTTGAAACTGAAGTTTAGCAGCTATTTTTTGAAAAATATTTCTTGATTGCCAAAAAAAATAGTTTTAAGGCAAAAAAAAGTGTGCTTTATTAGAAGTTAACCCTTATCAGCCAGGGATTTTCTTTCTTTCTATTTTTGCATTTTTTTTTCAATTCTTAGATTTCCTAGGTCGTGGAAAATGGAGTCTTATTCATGTTTGTTTCCCAACAGAAAACAATCACTTAGCCACTCTGAAGCCCAACCCCTTACATTAATTGAGATTTTTGTACTGTAATGTAAGTGTCTGAGTTTTTGAGACCCTAAGGCTTTCACCCAACTCGAAGACAACGATGCCAGTGAGCTTCTGTCCAGAGTTAATCAGCTGCAGAATTTGTAAACTGCACATGTGTCAAAGTTGAAAATGTTAGCGCTCTAATAGAAGCTTGAAAAGGTTAGATCTGATAAAAGCCGTCAGCAGTTAAAGAAAGTGATTTATGGGAATGTAATGACACAAAATGCCTCATTTATCACTCATATATAGATAGGTTAAGGTTCCTGTGTCATACTTTTAAAAACTTGACCACTTTGAATTGTCAAAATAGGTACTTAATTACCCTTCATCCTTTTCATTTTGAATTTATTTCATTTGAGTTTGGTAATTTTATCTACGATCACTTTACTGTCATTCACTTCATATGGTTCCATTTAAAGTCATTCATATTTTGGATTTTCAAGAACTGTACATTGCCAATCTTTTTGAAGTTTTATTAGCTAAAGCTGTTGCAAGGAAAGACTAAGCCAATCTTATGTATGTTGATTTACATTTTTATTTAACACGGATACCATGAAGAGATGTTAAAGTTTCATTTTCTCTTTTCTAACACTTGTTCTTTTCATCAGCATTTTATAATCCTCTAAATTTTGTCTGCATCTCTCGTTAAAAAGTGCAACATGAGATTTTAAAGGAGCCATCGATTGGTTTACCATCCTAGTGACTCAACTTAATATTTAAGCTCCACATAAATTTGATGAAAACCTGCCTAGCTAGTTAAATGATCCTTTAAAAAAAAGTAGATAAAAACAAAAGTTAAGAGACATCCCAGCTTGTATTTCTTTCCCAGATTAACGAAAAAACAATTATTTCTTTATACATTGTAAGAAAAGTATTTATAAACTTGGAATTCCTAAACATTTATTTGCTTGTTTGATGTCATTAGTTTATGCATAAATATCTTAACACTATTAAATAAAAACTAATTGACAAACTGCCAATATTTCAAAGTAATGTCATCAAACACAAATTTTGAGAATGATCATTACAGTTTTAGACTCTTTAGTATGAAGGAGTAGAATTGTTCAAGGGCTTCTTGAAATTATTCAGATCATTCAATAGGCAGAAGTGTCTCTGGGTTTTCCTGTTCCCCCTCTACAGCCAAAAACTAAATTTGAAAACTTTGACAGGTTCCAATTTGTCTGGTGAGTTTTGCACTTTCTTCAAGAGGGACATCCCAGGTTCAATTTAAAAAGAAGTCAGAGCAGTTTCTTCAACAAGGCAAAGGCGTGGAAATAAATGGGGAGGGAGGAACTGTCCTAGGAGAGAAACTGGAGAGACCTCATAACCAACTGTAGTTGACCTTGCTGCACCTTGATTCCATCAAACAGACTAGAGGAAAGACATTTCAGAGACAGTTACTGAAAATTGAATATGGAATAGTGTGAATTCTTAACACGAAGCAATTGCTGTTAATTTTGTTAGGCATGACAGAGCCATTGCAGTTATGTAAGAAAATATCCATTTTTCAGAGATACATATGTTGAGGTTGAGTGACTTTGGGCCTGGGATTTCTTTTAAAATATTTCAGCAAAACAAATACATAAATTGAGAGAGAGAGAAATTTAAAACGGCTGTAAAACCTGCAACATGGATATTTAGTGGGGGAGTTCTCTGCTTTTTATACATTTGAAACTTTTTGCAATAAAAACCTAAAAAGTCAAGGAGATTATTACATCAATCTTGTCTAACAGTATGTTTTTTAATAGAAAATTATAATACCTTTTAATAATTTTCTAATATTTTCTTGCTGCCAATCTTAATTTTAAAATTAGGTATAACCTAAAAATGTTTTTTTTTAAATCTCCAAAGTTTACCCAAAAAAATCATGTAATTGGCTAATATCAAATTTAATTCCAATATTTTAATTAGCAAACTTGGTATCTTTTAATATAGAAAAGGGGTAAGAAATTCTGCACATTTATTCAAAATATGACAAACCTATTAGCATACTTCTTTGTGCTCTGAAAAATGTGTAGCTCCTAAATAACATTGCAAATCATTTTGTTTGTTTAAAAATATTGTAAATATATAATTTCAGTCTTATATTCCTGGTAAATGAATTTTAAAGCATTTATAAGTCTTATGTTTTAAGCTTTTTTTTTTAATCATTATTTACAAAAGCATTTTCTTGAGTTGCAAATATAGTTTCCTAACTTAAGGAATATTAAACTAAATGTGCTTCTTTCTAGATGCATTTTTATTCAGAAAAAAATATGTGTACATTTAAATTACAATCTTAATTCTCCTATGATTTTAAAACTCTGTATTTAATTAGCTATCTTTAGACATGTATGCAGTATTTTTATCATTAAACAACAACAACAACAAACCCTGAATATCTCAAACTCTTTAAAGTGTACATTGATTTGGAGAAAATGTGTTCTTAGTATGAATTTATCATTTATCCTATTTGTATTAAAGGATAGTTAACCAAATGCATTGTATTTTTTGTTTTTGCAGGTTATTTACATATAGTAAGGCAACACAGGCAGCCCCATTTCAATTTAACCTTCCAGAGATTAATCATTTTGTTTGAAGAAGTTTTGTTGTTTTTTCAAATCCATGATTAGGAAAAATTCCTATCATATGTGTTTATATAATCATAGGAGTCAAAATTGTCTCAATCTATGAATCTTAATAGTTTGCTCTTGTAACAACTATGAGGAAATATATTAAAATGCCTTAATTACAGGGCAAGAAAAAGAGAAAGCACAGTCTTTTAGCATATGATCTTTCAATTGTTCACCAAAGGATAAAGAAAGCATTCATGCGTGGTTTCAAGAACTGTCAGCAATAAGAAAATGCAAGGTACTTTATAGAACCTTAAAGACCTTTCTGGGAAGCAGATTTAATTAAAAAGTAAAATAGACTTTTCATTTTAAAGAAATCTTAAAAATGTTATAAAATTTCATAATGTTAATATATTAGTAAGGGTATTATCTTCTTATCCCAGATGGGAAAAAGTCATCCATGAAGCTACTATGTTTGATTCACACAATGGTGAATCTTATAAATATTTTTCTTTAGGTTTGATTTAAGAGTGAGAATTATAATGCATTGAAATGTGGCATAATTTTAAAAGGCTTTCTCTGTCGGAGTCGTATATGCTGATTCAATCTCATCCGTAAATTAGGAACATCTAGTCGTCTTCCTGCTACTAACAGAAGTCCTTTTACCCACATTAAAGTTCAAGACGATCAGACAAATTGATTTTTGCACTGTTTATCTTAATTAACATGTTCCTATATACATTGTTCCCTGTCAGCACAACCCTAATTCTCTGTAGTCAAGTATAAGAATTTCAGAGACACTTTGTCCCTTCCCTTTAACTTTAATTTTCATATTTAAGAAAAAGCTCATGTGTTTTCCATTGCGTTCAGTCAAAAAGCGTAATTAATAATATGTGTCCAAGTTGCATGTTAGAGGAGGTTAATTTGACTGTGTGGTAAGTAGCTGTTTATAAATAACCCCAGCCTGTTCTTTTAGAGCTTAGCTTCAGCCTGCTCTGCCTCTGTCAAGGTGTGGGGAGCTAGTCTGCTCTTACCAAGCACGCACACATCAGTATTTACCAGCTACTTCCCAGCACCAAATGTATTCTTGTTTAAATTGTCTTCATTTGGGACGCCTCATTCAAAGGCAGATCAGTCTCAGAAGAGTTGTGTTTGAAGTAATTACTCTTTGAGAAACTGTTTCCGGACTAATGTTATTTTTCCAGCCCTTCAATGACCAATACATTCGCTGTTCAACATTAAAAAATAATAATAAAGAATAATTTGGCGGTATATTTAAAGGCCTTATTAAAAATCTCTAATGCCTACACTTCTATTTAAAACAGTGCTATGGAACAATAGATGCATGGTACAAGGACTGGTGTCCAGTTTAGCTCACGCAGAGATGTAGCCACTAAAAATATCTGCTGCATGTTTCCATTAACTTGAGTTTCTTAGTTTAAATTATTATTCTACAAAAGATACCGCAAACTGCTTTGTTCTTAAATAGTCATGCAGTAGATTGAGCAGTACTTGAAGATTTGTGGCATTTTGACTGTAGGAAAAATAATGCCTCCACGTGATAATGAGTATATGATTTGCATGTGTGTTGTATAATTCACAATATACATATGCATTCATCATGTTATTCTTTGCAATATGATGAATTACGTCAGTTTATTGCATATGTCTGCATGTACCTCATCTCTTAATTAAAGCATTAATCACTAAAATTACCAAAGATATGTAGTTTTACTGTACTTTTAAAATTTAACGTTGATCTTTGCATAGTAATACACCTATTATTTCTAATTGGTAGACTATACTAAGACATTTTAAGTAAGGATTTCCATATTATGATTCTATCATATCAATTATTTTAAATATGCTTATCTTAATATATACTTACAACACACTTTTTAACCACTTTAAATCATTTTTATTTGAGATTAATTTCCTAAATCACTAAAATTACCAAAGATATATATATTTGCATATAGATATGCACATTATGTGATCAGCTTTAAAATTTAAAAGACTATGTATATATAGTCTTTCTGTACTTTAAAATTTTAAAGTTGATCTTTGCATAGTCATACATATGCATTTCTAATTGGTAGACTCTGATAAGACCTGTTAAGTGAAGATTCCATATTATGCTCCTAGCATGTCAATTTTAGATGTGTTATCTTAATATATATTTGCCACAACCTTTAACACTTCTGTTGTTTAATAACTGTTTCTTTCATTTGAGATTAATTATACTTGATGTCAGTTTCCCAGTACATAATATTAGTTCATTCATAAGTAATGAACACCTGCTAATCATGTGATTCGGTTTCTTTAGAAATCCATACCTTTGGAACAGAACAAAATTGTGATGCTTTGAGGGAACTATTTGGGGGAAAAGGTACCACCTGGTCACAGAATTTAGTTGTTAAGACTTTGGTGGTAAGAAGAAGGCGCATATTGCAGCATCCCTGCTCATTAGGCCATTTAACTTTTCTTTGAGAAGAATTTTATTCATTTACCCCTAAACTGTTCCTATAACATTCACCACTATCTCTCTTCCCAGCCCAAGGCCTCGCTTCTCTGAGAAGATAAAGGCCTCCCACCCATGACTTGTTTAGGCCACCCCTATTTCTCTTTCTATTTTTGCTTTTCTCTCCCCTTGTGTCAGATGAAGATGGTTCCTTATGACATATCTTCCTCTCCTTAGTTTTCCCTCTTCCCCAGAATTGCAAGGTTTGCCCATGCTTTGAAAGTCATCTGTGGCTTATGCCCTAAAGCTTCCAACTTGTTTCTTTCTTCCCTCTGCTGCCTATCATCTGGATATTTATTCATACTGGCGGCCTCTACTTCTACACCTGCTTAATGCTGAAGAACTTGACATTCTCCCATGCTTTGTTTTGAAGCCACTTAGGTGTGTATCTA
Source organism: Equus przewalskii (assembly GCF_037783145.1). NCBI lineage: Eukaryota > Metazoa > Chordata > Mammalia > Perissodactyla > Equidae > Equus > Equus przewalskii. The sequence continues at coordinate 151,643,078 of NC_091831.1, read as the reverse complement.
TGAACGGCTGCTTCGATGGAGTTGGTTATGCCCCTGCATCCTACTTACCTGTCTAAACATTCTGTCATCCTGACTGAAAGGTTAAGGAACCTTAGGCCTGGTGGACCTGCCACTGACCTAGTGCCTGGGATGCTGAGCTCTTTCAGAACCTTGAAAGCGCTGGTCTACCACGCTTCATGACCTCCCTGTTTTGTCTTTTTTTTTCCTGCACACTGCCACTAGATCCCTCTTGTAAGAGCACGACTCTGAGGTGACACATTTCCTCTGTGTGTTGCTTATCTCCATCCCACTCTACTCTGTTCTGTGACCCGGGAGTCTGACCCATATGGGCCACATCAGCAGACTCCCTTGCCCTCTGGCTTTCAGTTGGGTTCGGTCAGTGGGAGGCACTGGCAGGAGATTCAAGGGTGCAAAGGAGGCATCAACGAGGTATTTGTTCCCGCAGCTGCTTCCCTTTTGGGTCCCCTCAGATTGACTGCCTACAACTACCAAGTCAATCCTTTCGGGCGGTCCTCGCCATTCAGCTTTGAGTGTCTGCTCCTTTCTCTCTCCCATTCAACCTAGGGGTGGGTGAGGACTCCCTGCTGTTGATAGCCTAGAAGCATTACACATCGGAACCTCTTTAGAATCTTCGGTGGTCGACCATTACTTACAGAGGAGAATCATGCTCCTCAGCTCGAAGTTCATTAAGGCCTTCCACAGTCTGCCCTCTGCCTCTCCAGCCTTATCCCAAGATGTTACTCCATGTACCTCCCTATTTCCAGCCAAACAAACATACCACACACTGCCCTTTCACTTGCCTTTGTTCCTACATGTCCCAGTGCCTGGATTCTCCTTGTTTTTTTGCCCTTATATTTGATCTATCCTTCTAAATTATTCAAATGAAGTGAATGGTCTAGAATATAGACTGATGCCAACAAGTATTACAATTGAGGCTAAAGTTATGTTCGGAGGATTCGGAAAATATTACACTAGTCTGTGTGTTGCCAGAGTGTGTCACCAACATGTAAAAATGATAAAGAGCTAGTCCTGGAGGTTTCATTTTGTGTGCCGTTGTCCTAGTAGGGACTACCTGGAACACTACCTTGAGAGTTACGAAGCTTCTGTGAACAAATGACTTCTGCTAATTTCCTTTTCTCCAACTGTCTCTCATGTTCTGCCCCATTATAGCGTGAGTCGGTTACAATCCAACCAGTTACCATCCAGTTAATGACTATCCACCTTTACTAGGCAGTTATGGGATCAGACCACTGTATAGGCCACCTCAGGCTGCCTATAGGTCAGGCAACAACTGCCAAATCAGTTCATTGTATCCAGAAATGTAAGGTCATTTAACCCAAACAAGAAAACTTTCATGCAAGGAACTTCCGGGGCTACTTTGTTTAAAACAGAGGTGAGGGTGTGGGAGGCACTTAGAGTGTCCTGGATTGTCCCATAAATTCATACTTATTAATAAAGATAATAATATAGTTTGAGACCGTGTTCATGACCAAAATCACCACGTTAATAAACCTTTTGGTTGGTGCTCAGAATTTACCGTTACTTGACTGTCAGCAACACTCAACATAGCTTATTGATGGCTCCTTGAAACATTATCTTATTTGATTTCTAAGGTGCCATGACGTCTTGTTTTTCTCCCAACCTTAGTGGCCATTCCCTCTCAATCTCCATTCGTGGTTCCTCCTCTTCTAACTGTTCTCGTAATGTTGGGAGGGTTCCAGGGCTAAGTGTTTGGTTCTCTTTTCCATCTATATTCTTTTTCTTAGTTGTTTCATCCACTCTCATTACTTTCAATGCCATCTATGTGCTAATCCTTCCCAAAATTATGTCTCCATCCTGGACCTCTCCCCTGAACTTCAGACCCATGTATTCAACTGCCTATTCAACATCTCCACTTGAATGTATATTAGACATCTCAAACTCAGCATGCCAAATCTGAGTTCCAGATCCCTAAAAGTTTTCCCCATCTCAGTTAGTAACAACTCTATCCTTCCATTTCCTTAGGCAAAATACCTTGGGATCATTCTTGTTTCTTTCTCTCACACTTCACTTTTGCTCTTTCTAGAAATCCTGTTGATTCTACCTTCAAAAATATATCCAGAATTCAACTATTTTTCACTGTTCTCCACTGCTAGCACTTGGTCCAAGTCACCATCATCTCTTTCCTGGATTATCGAAATAACTTCTTAACCAGCCTCCCTGTTTCCACCTCCACCTTCCCAAAGTCTTTTCTCAACATAGCATCCACATCATCAGTGTAAGTCAGATCATGTTAATCCTTTGCTAGAAATCTTCCAGTGGTTCCTGAGTGACGCAGAGTAAGAGCCCAAGTCCTTACATTGGTCTTCACAGCCATTGCTGTGCCCTCATCTCCTACCACTTTCCTCCTCATTCACTCTGGACAAGCCACTCTGACCTCTTTGCTGTTCTTCAAACTTGCCAGGTACATTTTTGCCTCAGGCCCTTTGCACTGACTGTTCCTTTTGCATGAAATACTTTCCCAAGGTATATACAGGGTTCGGTGTGAAAAGTCAGATAGAATGTCACCTTCTCAGGCCCACCCTGACCTTCGCCAATAGCCTCCATCTCCCTTCCTTCCTTTTTGTTTCTCCATCATCCGTTTCACCTTCTGACATGATCTATACTATCCTTATTTTATTTGCCCCACTAGGATTAAAGTTCTACAAGGGCAGAGATTTTTGTTTTGTGTCCTGCTGTATCGCTAAGACTAGACAAGTGCCTGGCACATAATAAGCTCTTAATAAATATTTGTTGTATTAATGAATAGGTTTATTTTGAACAGGCATAATGTATTTTTAAAATGTAAATATCATGTACCAATGTTGATGACACAAATTGTTCATATTACCAGCATTCAGTGTTCCCAAAGTTTCTGACACTTGGAAGGAATGTTTCAAATCTAATATATTTGCAATAAACAGTTATCAGTCTTGCAGTTTTGCAGTTTGAAGAAAACAGACAGGCTGTCCCCTCTCTCTGTTGCTTTTGTTTTACTAGGAAGCCCACTGCAGTTTCTGAGAGAAATAATACCAACATTACAAAAAGAATTATTGGTATTGTTTCATATGCTGTTAATGGGTTTGGAGATGATGTTACAATTAATTTCTCAGACCCTTTACAAGAAATGCACACTATGACACATGTTTTAACTATTGCTGGCAAATATCAAGCTTCAAAATTAATTATGCAAGTATTCCAAATGTTAGCAAATTTAAAGTAAAGCAGAAAATGGTATCTTGGAGCCAAGTGGAAATAAGTATGCATCCTCCTATTTTCATTTTGATTGTGGAGAATTATACAAAACTATTCTATTAAATTCAAAAGATCCATAGCATTGGCCGTCTCTGCACATAGCACAGCCAACAAAAATTGAGAAATTAATATTCCAAGAAAATATCATGCAAAGTCTTAATTCCTGTTTTAAATTCAATTTGAATATTCATCTAAAATCTCATATTTACTACACAAATCTGCATTACTTAGCAAAACTAATTTTAGTTTGTATGAGAAAAGGGCTTGCTTGCGCTAGAGTTTCACTGAATACTATTTGCTAAAAATGCTATCCAAAACAAAGGTTGGGTGGTCAAATGATTTTAGAAAATGTTGCCTACTACAGTAAAATTTCAAACACTCTGAGAAGTTCTGTAGCAAGGAGACATGTTTATCATTGTTTAACTCTTCATTTCTTAAACTTATTTGACCAAGGATCACTTTTTGCATCCACTACCTGTGTCTCCTTTGGAATACCCTCTTGGGAACTCCTGTGTGGGTTACTGACAGATAGGAGATGATAATCAGATCGGCGGTGGGGATGTGAGTGAGGTGCGGGAAAGAGGGTGAGCTACCACTTCTGAGCTCTCTACAAAGAGGTAAGTCATACGTCCACCTGGGCATCCTAACTGACTGTACTTCTCATGGTTGAAGAGCCCCAATGGCATCTCCTTAGACCAGGATCTGGGAAGGGAAATTCTCACAGGGGCCAGGCAGACAGCTTAAAGGGATGGAACTGAGGCGAAGCTGAGAGCAGTAGTGCTTTGATGTGAAGCAGCCGCCCATCAGTCTTAGCTCATCGTGGCCATGTGGATTTAAGGGGCCCAGTGTGGCCAGATCATCCCGTTCTTCAAACTATAGGAAAATCCAGATTTTACATTTAGTCTCTTACATTTTAAATGGTGTTAACTAATTCCACTTTTAAAAAAACACTGGAGACCAAACAAAATATATCCCAGGACCACCCCAGTGTGTGACCTCTGCCTTAAAAGGAATCGATAGCAACATAAAAAGGAGAGGCGCATGAGGTAACCTCGAATGCACCCCTCCCACTACATACGTGAGACTCTTGCAGAAACACTTTACTTTTAGCATTTTTGAGACCAGAATATTTCCAACTAAGTCTAAATCTTTTAAGTCTGAAAAACCTTAAAGACCAATTTACTTCATTGCCTAATCAAATAATAATAATGATAATCGAATATTTGTAAGCATGTTTTCAGTTTGCAAAGTACCAACACTGAAGAATAAAGTGATACCCTCGAGGTGTATTAGTTTGCCAGGGCTGTTGTAACAAAATACCAAGCCAGTACCAACAGCTTGGTTAGCTTAAACAGCACAAGTTTATTTTCTCACAGTTCTGGAGGTAGAAGTCTTGAGAACAAGGTGTCGGCAAAGTTGGTTCCTTTTGAGGACCTTGGTTCCAGGCCTTTCTGTAGATGCCTGTCTTCTCCCTATCGTCGAAATCATCTTTCTTCTGTATGTATTTGTGTCCAAATTCCCTCATCGTATGAGGACACCAGTCATGTGGAATTAGGGCCCACTCTAATAGCCTCATTTTAACCTAATTACTCTCTCTGTAAAGATCCTGTCTCCAAATAGGGTCACATTCTGAGGTACTGAAGGTTAGGACTTCAGCATATGAAGTTTGGGAGGATGTAATTCAGCCCATATCACTAGAAAAGAACTTTTCAGAGACAAATAGGACTTTTAGTTATTGTTGTGTCTCTTGAATACCTAAAAATTAGATACAAATTTTAATCGCAAAATTTTATACTTAAGCCAGGATAAGTTCTTTCATGGATTGAGAGGGAAAGAGTAAATGAAGCCAAGAGTCCAAAGTTTATATAACTTATACAAGTACCTACAGAAAATAGCACGTGTGTGTGAGATGCTGGAAAAGGAAGGATTGGAACTGTGTATCTGTTTATTTGGACCATCATCAAGGATCCAACTAGAGAAGACAAGTTGGAATGTATGTCTAATAAACACATAAAATACAGTAAACTGAATATGATCCAAAATGAGATATGAAAGTTTACTATTAACATTAAGACATATTCTAATGCATAAATGTTCTTAGGATCACTAAGTTTATGCAAAGCTATTCATTTTTGTGTGTGTGTTCTTTATTATTTTCTCTTGTTTTAGTGTTCCATAATATATTGGAAAACAAAATAATGCATTTTTAGATTTTAATGGCCAACAACGAAAGAAGGTAAAAATAAAACAGAATCTTGAATGCAACGTTGATTATGTAAACTTTTTCAAATCAGCTTCAAATTCGGCTTTATTTTCTGAACTCCTTGCTCACAATTTTCCTCACATCTTCATAGATTTCTGAGACCCCAATGTGCTTGAGTTGAGACCTTCCTATTTGTTTACCTACATGGGATAAGTATTTCTGAATGCAGACTAATTTTCTTGCCAAACTGCAGCAGATTGCTGAAATTCACTCATCCCCATATCATTCCTTTATTCCGTTAACACAGGCTGTGTGCTGGGCACTCAGGGAGGCGTTAGAGATCAGAGATGAGTGTGGCCCCCAACCTCAGGGAGCTCACAGGCTGGTAAAAGGAATAAAAATATAAACAAGGAATTTGTGTGTTAAGTGCAGGAGAGACTGGCCCAGGGTCCCCAGAATGGGGATAGTCACTCCGGCCTGAGTGAGTGGGAAAGGCCCAGGAGTTGGGTCCTAAGAAATATACAGAAATTTTCTGGTAACTGATGAAAAGGCAGACCGAGTTGTAGGTTATAAAGGTGCAAAGAAACATGAAAACATGGGTGTATTTAGGGAATTTTAAGTACTTGGGTATTCCTGAAGAATAATTGTGTGTCAGGAAATAGAGAAGTTGAGACTGAAGAAATAGGAGTCAGGTCGTGAAGGGAATTTAGAGAAATCATCTGGGCCTTGGGGAGCCTTTGAAATATTTTAATCAGGAAAACAACATTTTAAAAAGATCATTTGTTGAATGATGCAGGGAATAGATTGGAAAGCAAACACACTGAGAGTTAGGGTACCATTGAAAATTCATTTAAGAAATAAGAGGCAGTCAAGTGATGTGTTTCAGAGGGTGAACGCTAGAACCAAGAAGCCATGCAGGCAGGCTGACTCTGCCACTCGTTAGCTGTGAAGCCTTGGGCCAGTCCCTTAACTTCTCTGAGCCTCAGTTTCCTAATCTCAAAAATGGGGATAGTAATAGAATCCACTTCATAGGGATGCTGTGAAAATTAAATGGGTTCCTGTGTGTGAAGTATTTAGAACCATGCCTCGTGCATAGTAATCACTAAATATATGTTAGTAATTATTAATTGTTCAGTAATAATGGCCTAAGACAGAGGATAGATGATAAATTGGAAGCAAATTAAAACAGAAGAATTCAGGAACAATCTTGGTAAGGTTGTAGAGAAGCATACTTTAGCCCAGTTGTAACCAGCTACCTGGACTAAACACCTAGAGATACTCTATGTTCTGGAAAGTTCCTTCTCAGTATCAATTTCTAACTGTGGCTTTTATGTTTTAATGTAATCAGATGTGACTACCAAAACATCCCTGGCATTTCTGCCTCTCCATCAGTGGATGCTGATCCAGTGGGTGACCTGAAATCTATCAGGATTTCTGTCACCTCTGACGCTTGAGGCCTAGTTATAGGGTGAGCATTATACATACCCGCAGTGTCCCAGGCGTAAGAGAAACCACAAGGCGGGATATTAACCCATTGCCTTAAACATTTTATTTTTCATTCTAAAGAAATCTTTTCCATTTTGATTTTTTAAAAAGTCTCTGAAAACTTTGGTTTTCTCCCTATTTCCCTGAATTTACTGGACTTTCATGAACTCTATCACCAGTTGATTGATAGTAGGAACTTTGCAAACTTTTTTTCTATCCTTCTATTTAGTCTTTGACACTCTAATGTGATTTTGTAAAAAGGAATTATGCAGTCAGGGGATCTAACAGAGAAGCCCACTTTCTCTGCAGGCTTTTCAGAGCGACATCTGTTTCATCCAAGTACCTCTCCCAGATTCTGTAGTCCATACCCACAGGTCTGTTGGTTATTCCGGTGTCTCCACCGGGGAGCACGTGTCAGCCAGCCATGCTAGCATTCTTCCCATATTTGGTTAAGAAGCCAGAGGATTATTGGGTCTGAATCTCTCTCTCTAACTGCACCCAAGGGTCCAGGTCTACCTCACTGTGGGCCAGGATGGTCTGGTTGAGTAAGAACCCCTACTCCCTAGCCCTGTCTAATGTGCCAAATTAACGTGAGTGCCTCAAGGGCAAGGGTTATGTCTTTACTCATTCAACTGATCCATACTGAGCTCCTGTGATCTTCCCCATTCTGGGCACCAGAAATGCAGCAGGACAGATGTAGGTCCCAATCCTTAGGGAGCTTATATTATGATGAGAAAGACAGAAAATGAGCAAGTAAATGAATAAATACATTCTTTTCAAATCGTGATAAAGTGATCAGGGAAGGTCTTTCTGACCAACTGTGGTAAAATACACCTCAATAAATATTTCAGTTGAATTGCATTCTACCAAATTGAATTGGATCCCTCTGCACTTCAAATTCAGAGTGTAACATTGAAAATGGCCTTCAAACGTACTGGGTATATAATTTGAGGCCTTGAATATTTTGGCTGGGGATATCTCTGTGGTGTGAAGTTTTTCTGGTATGTGGCTATTGACTTGCATGCTGCACTGTCTAGCTTCCTATGTCCCCAAAGCAGCTGAGCCCCTCTAGAATCATTTCCCACTGCTCTTGTATACATCAGAAAGCCAGAAAGCAGAAAGGGTGGATACGTGGTTGTCTTCTTATTATCTTTATACTTCAGAGTGTATGTATGACTAGATTATGATAAATGGATTTTAATGACAAGCCAGCCAGCACACACATGCAATTTAAACATCAGAGGTTTCTGATTATGCGTTATAATAAAACTAAAAGGAAAAAATTTGCAGTTTCTCCAGCATTTGTAAAGGCAGAGATTCACTTTGACCACTAAAATATTTATGCTAAGTTAAATACTTCATTTGTTATCAGCACAGAACTAGGGCCCTATAAAAGATAAGTAAATCCATCATTGTTTCCCATTAAGCACCCACTCTGTGGTAAGTACTGATGCTGGCCTGAATCAACTTATTGTATCTCTTTTTAAATTTATTTAACAACCTGTTCAACTTTGGTGTGTGTTACAGTCTGAATAATCCAATTCTTACCTCATTGTTATATTAAACAACCATTACTTTCTAAAAATCTGCATGGTCCACTGGAGAGAACTCAAGTCTGCCGAACTTTCAAAATAACTGTTATCCAGTTTGCTTTCTCATCTACATTATTATTCCATTATTGATACAGATTATATGTATCAAAAATTTTATGGATGTATTATTTTCACATAGCCTTAGTAAATATGTTTTAAGTATAGAACTGATTCATATAAGTTAAATTTATTCATTTAAAAATATTACTTATTAAAAAATTCTTAAATCATAGGATACAGAAATGTATACAAACATCCTGTTCATAATTGTGCCATATTTGGGCATTTGAGTTCTTAAATGGATCTGTTAAGTTAATTTTTAATGTACCTCTTAAGCCTTTGGAATAACTAAGTCCCTGGTATTCTTGTGCTTGCTACTATTTTAAACACTAAAGATTACTCTGTGTGTGTATGTATAATTTTCTTTCTAAATAAAAAGCATCATTTTTAGGGAAATTTAATTTCCAAAATGGACAGTGAGAAAATTTACAGTTGAACTAGGTAATAATTTTTTTTAATAATAGAACTTTCTGTAAAATACTTAAAATCATTTTATGGATTTTCATCTAACATCTCCCACCTACCCCCAAATCACTCCACTAGACAGATGAGGCTAGAGATTATGGTCTTTACACATTAAAAATGTGTTTAAAGATCACGTTTATGTATTTTGAAGTACATCTAAATATTTGGGAATTAAAATAAGAGGTATAAGACTTGCCTGTCACATGGTCAAGTGCCTACTAGACATGTCTTTAAATAGATCTTTAGCCTTGCATTCATTTTATTCCCTCACTCAGATAATCACTGAGCAGAATTTACTAAGAGCCAGCCATGAGGCTTGCAGTCTCGTAGGCCTATGAATACTGAGATTCCCCAAAATACAATTTCTGTTCTCAATGAGCTGAGTCTAATGGGGGATGCAGACCAGTAAACCAGCAGCTATGGCAAATAAACCAACAATTACAGCATGAAAAGTCCTGGGATTGGGATGTGGCTGGAGTACATGGAGTGGAAGCTCAGCAGGCTAATTCGTACAAGCCCCAGGTTAGAGTAGAGAGACAGATGGATGGGGAAGGGTGTTTTGAGCAGAAGGAACAGCACTTGCAGAGGCATAGAAGCTTGAAGGAGTGGAAGCTGCCAACGCTTGTTACTATGATTAGAGCACAGGGGGCAGGAGCCAGATTAGGAAAGAAACGCCTTGTATGATGCCATAGACTTCAAACATTGTCTTTGGGTTTTTGAAGCAAATTGCTGATACAGTTAGATTTGATGTTTAGAAATATTGTTAAGGGGCCGGCCCCATGGCACAGCGGTTAAGTTCACACGTTCCACTTCTCGGTGGCCTGGGGTTCGCCGGTTTGGATCCTGGGTGCAGACATGGCACCGCTTGGCAAAAAGCCATGCTGTGGTGTGTGTCCCACGTATAAAGTAGAGGAAGATGTGCATGGATGTTAGCTCAGGGCCAGTCTTCCTCAGCAAAAAGAGGAGGATTGGTGGTGGTTGGCTCAGGGCTGATCTTCCTAAAAAAAAAAGAGAGAAAGAAATATTGTTAAGCCACAGTATGGAAGACCAGTTAGAGGTGTTTGGATTGGGGTGGGGGGATTGTTGTCTCTTTGTTTGGTTTCGTTTGGTTTGTGTTTGAGATGTGGAATTATAGGAAAGACTGAGGAAGGGGAACTAAGTAGGTTATCGCTGAAGTTCAAGTATGAAATGGAAAAGGGATGAAAGCCGTTCAGTGGAGCTGGAAGGAAGGAAACCTATATGGATATTAAGGCAGTTTCTTAGCAGTTAGTCATTTTGAAAAATGTTTCAACCAACGTGAGTTTCCTCATCTTTAACAGTGAATGGCAATGTTTGGAAAATGTTTGTTATATTATCTCTCTAAGTAAGTTGATAGTTCCCATAAGACTTGTGACAAACATTGCTGGGTGAGAAAATAGTTTACCTTTCAGGTCATTCCTAAATCAATTTATGTTTAAAGCATTTATGTGCAGTTACAAAAGTTCACCCAAAAAGAGGCACCCAGCGCATGGCTTCAGTTGGCCCAGAGTTTTCGTTCAATCTTTTATTTTTTTTAAGATTGGCACCTGAGCTACTATCTGTTGCCAATCTTTTTTTCTTCTTCTTCTTCTCTCCAAAGTGTCCCGAGTACATAGTTGTATATTCTAGTTGTAGGTCCTTCTGGTTGTGGCATGTGGGACATCTCCTCAGCATGGCTTGATGAGCGGTGCCACATCCATGCCCAGGATCCAAACCAGTGAAACCCCAGGCCACCAAAGTGGAGTACGCAAACTTAACCGCTCAGCCACAGGGCTGGCCCCTCACTCCTGTTTTTATAAGTGAACTTTCCTCAAAGTTGTGTTTTTCCTCTCAATTACATTGATAAAAGTTGATGTCTCTATTTCCTTGAAAAAGCTTATAATCCCAATCACTAGAATTAGGCAAGACGGTTATAGAAAAATAATCACACACTTAGGGACTTTTTACAGCTAGCCAAGACCTCGCATAGATATAATCTCACTTGACAAATGAGATTGAGTAACTCAGGGTCAAACTCTATAATCTGTGAGTCGGACAAAACATTTAAAAACAGAAAGGAATGGAGTTCTTGTTTATGGTAGAAATTGTTTTAATTTTACAAGTGTTTAGTATTGTATACCTGCTATCAATCACTGTGACATAGAGAACTCTTTAAATACTAAAACATTTTTCTTAATAATTAGTAGCAGCCAATAATATTAGACCCCAACCCCAACCACATGCTGACCCAATATAGGACCTGAGGATGTTTCATGCTGAGTCTTGTTCCCTTGCTGCCGTTAAGTACTATGCTGTGCATTGAAATCAGCTAATGATGATAAAAAATTTAAACATGAAAGGAGATAGTCTAGAAATTATTTGCATCATTAGTTATAACCCAAGAACCAGTATAGACGAGTAGAGAGGGCACAGGAGGGAAGGACTATGTTGGATTCCCATCTGGTCCCTTACTGTCAGTGTGGCCTTGGGCAAATCACTTGATTTCTCTTATCTTTTTTTCACTTACCTGTAAAATGAGCACAATTTGGATTCTTATGAGGAGTTAGTGAGCTCAAGTATATATAGTGCCTGGCACGAAATACACATTTGGTAAAAGGCAACTAGAAGTACTGAATGCTGAGACTTCCCTTAAGGAAACCAGTGTGTGCCAAGTCAAGGAAAGCAGATATTGCAATGAGATGTTTTTGTAGTCCTTGCTAGGTCTTAGTTTGTGACTTTGTCACGATCCTCTACTGTGGTGCCAATGCTGTGGTCGTACATCCCCCTCTGTTCAGTGTGAGGCTGCTAAGAATCTGCACACTTCCTGGAGGACAGAGCCAAGCGCTAATAAAATGTCTCCTCGCTCAAGAGCCCAAACAAAGTTTGTCTGCAACAGGGGCCTTTTTTGTTCTGTTTCCTTTTTCCTTTTACTTTTTTCTCTTCCAACAGCTGCCTCTCTGTTTTTGGAGCCACCTCGTGAATTGGGGATTAGTAATTTCACTTTTCCAAGATCTCAGATACTTGAGAAATAAGCAGATTTTTTCTTTTCACTTTTAGATTTAAGCACTGGAAAAAAAAATCAAACAGCAATAAACTAGGGGTACATTAACCACTTGGGATTATTTCAAAGTAAAAGGGCATTTATGGGATCCATCTGACCTCTGATTTGAGGATCAGTTTTTTAAAACCACCACCAACCACAGACTTGTAAAGTTTGCAGAAACTGCCGACAGACCCAAATATGTTAAAGGTTGTAATCTCTTGAAAGGAGTGGGTTGATTTTCCTGTTGCCCGTCCTATCAACTTTAACCTCCAACCCTCTCCGGCATGTATCACTACAAATAAAACTGCTGAGGTTTGACAAGAGGATATAAAGTCACGAGGCCACCGCACAGGGATGGCCACAGGATTTTCTTCAACCTGAAATGAATGCTCTGTAATTGGGGCTTTTCAGTAGGAAGTCATAAACACTCACTCATATCACTTTAGTTTTAATAATTACTGTTTAAAAAAAAAAACCAGAAATATACATATTAAATGATGTTTGACAACTGGAATTTAGTGGTTTTGTTATTGGTTGTCTTTGACCATTAACTTGGATTTCTGTTCTTAATTTTAATGTATACGATTTCAGGCAAGCAAGCATATGATACTGATATAAACATGGCGTTTGTATACAGCATTATAAATGAATTTTTAGCTCATGATTAAGACAAACCAGATGACAAAAAGCAAACAATGTGTTTGTATTGCTCTACTGACTTAAAAATAATCCCCTGCACTGGCTTCACCTGCAATGCCTTTGTTCTTGTATGGCATCGAGGACATGTGGCTCATGTAGCACTTAAGCTCGCCAGAATTTCTGAAGTTTCAGTTACTTGCATAGATTCTCAAATAATTCAGCTGTCTGTGGAAATTATTCATTCTACCCTAGATAAATGCTATCTTATGAAGTCTCTGGCACCGTTCAGTCTGAATTCAGCTAATTCTCTGTTACTAGTGTCTGAACATAAGCAGTGGGGAAGCTATTACATCAGTCCTGAACAGTGGTACTTTGTTGTTGTTATTGTTGTTGTTTTAAGGTAGATCTGTGTGTTTTTGTTAGGTCCAGCTTAGTAGCTCCCACACAACCCTACAGAGGTGTCTTATCTATCCAGTGTTCTTTCTTTGTTCCAATTTTCTCCTACTTGTGTCCCTTTCACCAGGCGAGTGAGCAGAGGGAGGACAGATGTTGTGAAGGAGTAGGGAGTCTGGGAAGTAAGGAGCCTTGGTGCTGGAGATCGGGGACATGGCACTGATTAGGTCCCACCTGACCTTTTGGTCACCTCAGCAGAAATCCTGCCTTTCAGCAGAGCCAGGGCACCTTCTCCAGAAGTGTTGAGTTGCCACAATGAAAGTGCCTCCGTATGAAAAGTCCCCAGCCCCGTCACCTAAGCACATCACTTCTTCCGCCATAGGATCCAGAGCCTCAAAAACATCTATGTGTTGATTTGGAGTGAGGGACTGGGGGTGGGGGGGATGCAGGAGATGGGGGGAAACACAAACAAAACAACAACGAACTGTGTGGGTGTGACCTGACATCTTAGAATTCTTAGAAAACTAGATTTTTATAAGCTCCTTATGGTAAAAAATTAGGAACTGCCCTTGTTTGTCCCGTTAAACAGTGGAATTTTATTGCATAAATCCAAATGGTAATTATTAACAACAGCTGTAGTAACCTAGTGCATTTATACAGCACTGCCACATTCATTATTTTGTTTGAGCCTAACCATTCCTCTAGGAAACTGAAAGCATTTTAATGGATAGCAAAGCAAAGGCTCAGAGAGATAAAGTGACTGCTCCAAGATTAATTCATTAGCATCAGAACTAGGATTGCTTTGTTTATCATTCAATAAAACAGTTATTGAGTGTTTACTATGTACCAGACATCCGAGGATGAACGTGAGTCCTTCCCTCAGGGAGCCCTCAGTCTGTGCTGTGTGTGGGGGTGAGGGTAGGGTACCACGGTAGATTCGTGCGCTGGGGACACTAGGAGCACCAAGGCAGGGGCTTGAACTCAGTCTGCAGGAGAGGCAGGCAGATTCTGATCCAGCTGTCCTCATTCCAAGTAGGGACAGTTTTAAGAATGTTAGCTGTTTGGCCAATTCAAACATCTCTTCCCATTTTAACTTCCTGAATCATCAGTTCCAAAACTTTTAGACTAACAGCTACACTCTAGAAAAGGCCCAGCCTGATAACTCATCTGGTGAAAAGGGAGACAAGGACCTACTGGACTAATTAGGAAAAGCCATGGAAGCCAGTCGTTGGAGCCTTGGGACTAGTTGAGTGGACAACCCAAAGGTTCAAAAATCATATCACGGGCAGAACAAGAAAAAGCATTTGACTTTTTGCTAATATAAAATGCCAAAAACCTCCATTTTTATTTTTTATATATCTGCCCCTTGACATTAGAATACATAAATAAACCTCTAAAATTCATGTGGTGGTACTGGATAAGGGAAACCTATTCTGATTGATTTAGGTATTTTAAACCTTAGATCAATAGCCACAAAAAGAACATTTTGGCTACTTAAGCAAGTGTCCTCTGTATTTGCTTTTACCAAGGCCTTCATTCCTTCTCTTTTTATTGATGAAAGCATATGTATAGCACTAATTGATTTAAACTAGGCAGACATTGGATTGAGATGAGATTTAGCGTGTCTCTTAATACCATAGGAATGCTTGTGTATTCCTGAAGAAGACGTTCTTTTAATAGTGCCCAGTGCCACCTATGTGGAGGGTTCTACAGTTGGACGGACTCCCAGCCCTCTTTGTTCCAGTTGCATGTAGCAATTCAGCTTCAGTAGAGAATCTATGTAAGTACGAGATTGTGAGTGATGAGAATGGTTTCTCCCCAATAAGAGTAACAGTGACATTTAAGAGCCTCTGTTGAAGCCCAGGAGAAGGCAGAAAGTATTCCTATTCCAGCTTGAGAATACAGGAGAAGATCTCGTCTCAACTCTATTGTGTCTTGTATGACCTTTCAGGCATTGCTAAGCAGGTGGTGAAACAGGTATTCCACAACTAGAGATAGAATAGAAACAGAATCAAGCAATAGAAAAAGTTGAGTCTCAGAGTGGAAATCTTGAAAAGAAATTAATTTAGAATTAGATGGCTCCTGGAGCTTTAAATCTCAGCATCCAATTCTAGTGGCACCTTAGAAAGAGAAATGTGTATGTCCTGGAAAGCACTGTTCTAGTGGCTTTTTGCCACCACATTTTGGCTTCAGTTGCAGTTGGAAGCTTACACTATCGGGTGAGTCACTCTTCACTTCGTCTGGGTTGGGGACCTGGGTAACCCTTATGAGGAGGTTCCTGTTACTGGGCCTTCTCACGCAATGCTTTCTTTAGGGACGAGCACCCCTGATTCGCTGAAGATCCACAGTTTCTGACCTGTATTCTGAAGTACAGTAGATTTCCTTTTCTGTATCACTTTTCTGACTCGTGGGAACAAAGATTCCTTCAAGCCAAGATGAAGAAGCTGAGATCTAAGGATCTCTGCCTTTCCTCCTTGCTCTGACTCACTCTCTCCTAACCACCCCCACCGTCACTCCCACCTTTGTGGCATGCAGCTGTGGTAGACTTTCTTTGTCCCTCATCGCACTTTGGGTACCAAGATGTTATAACTGTTTCCCTTAATTTCAGCCTTTTTTTGGTCCCCTCAACCTTTTAAGATCTTTTTTCTCTTTTAGCCCGGGTTAATTGGTTTTGCCTTCCAGGAAAGCTCCTCATGACTGATTTTCTGCTCTAGTCAGCTTTTCCAAAGTCTCATAAAATCCTGAGAAGATGGAGAGAGGGCATGCTCTAGGAATCTCCATCTTATGTTGAAGTTCTGGGATTGCTGGAGGGTCAAAGACTGTGCAGAACCCCCTTGAGACATAGACCCCTCCCCCAAAAGGCCCAAGTAACTACCTTGCCTTTTCTCTTACTTCCCCACCTTATTGAAGGGGGGGAAAGTTAATTAACAGGGAAATCAGAGGATCTCATTTACCTACATTTAGATGGCTTGTAATCTGTTACCCATATATATAGGGCATTAAACTTTTATTTATGCAGGATAATTGTCCTAATTGCTCTAAAGTGATATTGAATATAATTTATTTGATGACTCAGAAGGTACCTCAAGTTTATCATTCTAGAATTTTCTATATTGGAAGATGGAGTCAATGAGGCTGCATTTGCCTGCATTGACCCCCAGGTGTTTAGCCTGTTGACTTTCTCTTCCGCGAACTAACTGACAAAGAACAGTATCTATTTTGACATGGTTTTTGATTTGATGAATATTGGTGGTGAGTAGAAAATAAATTCACATTAAGTGTCATATAGTTGGAGCAGGTAGAAGGGGAGCGAATGAAAGCTTCCTCTTTTATGGGCTGCTGAGAGGTGATAGCTCTTATAAAAGCAGTCTGCTAAGTGATCCCAAGCTCATGCAAATTAACAGTTGTTTTCTTTCAGAACTGTATGACTGAATAAACATTTACCATTTGTTTCATTTCTACTCATCTCTCAAAACAGTTGCTACAGGTCTTAATAGTAAGACTCGAAACATATAATGTATTAGCCTTGGCACATCAAAATATTGTTCATCTTCCAAACTTGAGATATTCCAGTTTGGCTTCTCACTGAGTTTATAATGTTCTGAGGGTATGGATCTAAAAATGCATCTTACTAATCTCCTGGAATTGATTAAAAAAAAAAAAGAGTCCCTGTCACTCGTCAGTATTCCCAGCTTAAACGTGGTCTGTCAGTGGTGAGATTGACGGGCATTGTGGTACATTTCAATCTTAGGAAGGGCCTGAATGAGAAATTTAAACCACCAACTAGTATTTTGGAACAGAGACCTGTGATATTTGCACAAAATAATAAGGAGGTTAAAAATGGAGTTTTCGGCCTTAGCTGAGAGGACAGTGCTTCCTGCCTTTTGCACAAGCCTTTCCCATGATTCAGCGGGATCACCTTTTCTCACAGCCCCAAGTGGCCTCTGTGAGGGGTAAAGGATTTCAGCAATTGAACAACAGTATCAAATAAATTCATTTTAGGAACTCTCCTTAAAGGTTTATTCCAATCGTTAACATTCCTGGAGCTGGTGATGTCTGCCAAGTGCTCAGGGCTTAGTTCACAGGCAGCAAATTTAGCATGACAAAGTTGCTCCCGGGTTTTTTTTTTTTTTGCAAATGGGAAACCTGGAGCCCCCAATGGAGCCTCATGCAGTGAACTGCAGAATGGAGATGAGATCCGAGAGATACAGTATAAGGGATTATCTGGGATCATGTAGATGGTTTGCAGTTGCCTTTGTATGGCTCCTGGGTTAGATCATTCTTGGCAAGTTGGGTGAATTAGTATCCTATTCCTGAGTCCCATTTCAATACCTAGTTTGGAACTCTTCCACTCCCTGAAAACTTCCATTGAAATTTTTATCAATGGTATTTGCATAGACAAAATGGAATCAAACTATTGACATGTAGTTTTTTTTAAAAAAAAAAAAAAGCAAATTTATGTGAATGGTTTGTCAGTAGAGATAATTTAGCCAAAGGCACCTGTCTTCTCTAAGGACTCTGCCTGAAAAGACTTTTAGGGGGAGCTTGGTGAATTTTTTTGTCCTT
Organism: Equus przewalskii; assembly: GCF_037783145.1. Classification (NCBI taxonomy): domain Eukaryota; kingdom Metazoa; phylum Chordata; class Mammalia; order Perissodactyla; family Equidae; genus Equus; species Equus przewalskii. Next base: position 151,625,362 of record NC_091831.1, on the reverse strand, counting down.
AAAATAAAGCTGTTTTTGAGGTCTGAGAGAAGCTTGGTTTTTAAAATGGCACAATGAATAACAAAGGCCCCTTTTCACCCCCCAAAAAAAGGGACTAAAAAGGACATTTGTTAGACTCTTGAGGAAGAATTGTGCTGTTAACATAAAAGTCTAGATACAAGAAAAGGGGAAATTGGAGCAAGAGGAGGAGCAGGTAGTACCAGGGATGAAGGAGCTTGCAAGCAACTTGTTTTACAAAGATGACGGTGCTCAAGCTCGGGTTCAAAACTCAAGACAGCGTGTTTATAGTGAGTGAAACAGCTGGAAGAGGAAACTTAGCAGAACATCCAGTCATTGAGTTCAGACACGGATGGATATGCGTGCGTGTCTCTCCTCATTCCCCCTCGTCTCCCCCAGTGACCCTATAAGTATATTCTGGCAGACAAGTGGCCAATAACCAGTCTTCATAATGGAGGTCAGGTGATTTGTATTTCTGGATTTTTAGAATAGACAGGGTTTATCATTGATCTGAAGATGGAAAGTACACTATTTCACCTCCCCCTGTCATTTAGTGGATGTGGTTCTTAAGTATGGCCAGAATTATATGTGTGTTAATGTGTCTTGAGCCCTGACCTAAACTGTAGATGAGAAGGCTCTTTAAATATTAAAATGCCGAAGAAACAGAATTGCTTATGCAGTAGGAAAGTGCACAGTATTCTCAAGTCAGGCCTAATCTAAATTTTTATGGGGGCAGCTATTGCAAAGGCTACCTTTCTGTCCAAATGTCACTTTTTGAAAACTCCTTCTTTAATGAAAATACTAAATTGCTGATCTCTCTTTTTAAAAAAATTCAAGTTACAGAGTATATAATTTCAGAGTTATCAAATCTGTTTATCTCTCTTACGTGTCAAAGCTTAAAGTGCTGTGTTTTGTATATACAGTCATCACAATATTTGAAAAGGCCCCAAAGAAAAGCAATTATATAACTGTTTTAAAGAATCTAGAAGCAAGGATGGAGGCTCTTAGAAACAAGAGAGCAGTGTTAACAATTATAGCACCTGAAGTCAAGATGCAAAATTCTGTCCTAATTATTGGTGATGATTAATTAAGCATAAAGTTACAAGCCTTGAAAGAATTTCAGAATTATTTTTCTTTGATTTTTCTACCAAAAAAAAAAAAAGACCCACCCCATCATTTTCTATTTTAGCAGTTTCCACAACTTAAACATTAAATTCTTATTGTTTGATTTCGGTTATATTAGTAGTGTGTGTTTTGCAATTCTAATCTTCACGCTTTTCTTTCTTTATCACTGAAGTAGGCCCTTTGAAGCTGGGAAATTTTTCATAGCAATATTGACAGTGTTCACATTTGCATGATGACAGCCAAGGAATGGAGCAGTAATTTTTGAAATTGCAGAAGTATTTAGAACACTGATAAAAGCTGAAATATATTTTTGATGGATTGAAGTTAAGCATACATGATTTTTCCTGCTGTCAAAAGGCTCTGAATTTAGTGAATATTTGCCTGCTGTGAGAATGCAAGATTAACATCACAACCATCACCCGGGCACCCAAACCCTGCAATTTAATAGCTTTTTAGGTTCTTTCCTTTTTCTAAACAGCAATTAATCTCATTTTAGTACAATTTTCTCGTTTCTGAAGTCGCTCATTGAATCGCTGTTTTGTTCATATTTGGCTTCAGCTCCTCTGCATAGTCATTAAAGTCCCAATTAATGTCACCTTTAGCTGAAGAGTACTCATTTTTATTGAGAAAATGACAGTTGCTGCCATGAGTAGTGCAGTGTAATATACATTAATTGCCCTGTAACACTGGTAATTACGAGTTTTTCAAGCCTCTCAGTAAACTGTCATTGCCTAGACAAGACTGTGCTAAAATAGATTACTCATTAGGGAGACCTGTCCTATTTTCTGGTGGGTTCTTAGTGTTGGTTTAAAAAAAAAAAAATCTTGAGCTTGAACAAATAGTTGCCAAGAGCAATTTCCTACAACAATATCCTTGTGTAGGGTTTCTCAGCCATCACTTAAGATTGCGGTCAGCAAACAGACAGGGCGCAGTGGACGCTACCGATGTGGAGTATTGGGCATTTATTTATGTGGATCACAAGAGTGAACTTAATGGTGTGCCATTCAGGGTAACTGAAGAGTCCTCCTAGAGGAGGTGATGTTAAAACAGGTTCTTTCCCTGGTGTTGGGAGAAAATGAGAGAGATCCGGGATTCCACACTTGCTGAGCCTTAATCACCTCTATCCTGAGTCCAGCAAGGAGCAACATTGATGCCTTTATTAAACAAATCCCTATGAATACTGGAGCGGATAAAGAACTTTGACACGGAACATGGCGAGCTTTATATATATGGTTTTAAGGTGCGGTTTAAAAAAAAATGGGAATCATTAGTTGGCGAGAACTGAAATAATCTTACATGTGAAACTACTAGCCCACATCTTTTTTGATATATAGTTGCTGACTGGTGCATTTGGCAGCAGGCTTTTTTTTTTTTCTCTTTCAAATCATGTTCCTAATTTCAGTGCGGGTGTAATTTTTCTATTCCCCATTTCTATCATATTTCATACCTTGCTGTTTTAACACAAAATAGTCAACTTTAAAGCCCATCATTGCCCAGAACTGACAAAAAGAAAAGCTTTGTTGTATCCTTGCCTAAAGCAGGTGTGATAACAATCTGCTCTTTCCCTCTCTCTCCAAATGAATTTTGTCACAGCCTTTCAAATTTTCTTGTGGTGATGAGCTAATGAAAGTAGATGGTACAATTTGTGCTGACCAGGTAGCAAGAGCCAGCTCACAGCTGAGGATAGTTTAAAAAAAATAAATAAAATATAGCATTATATCACTGATTTACCCATTACCCAGCATTAATAGTGAGAGACCTTGGTGTGTTTATCTGTTTGTATTGGTGTGCATTTATCGAATTGTTTATGACAAGACTAATTGGGGTAATTGTAGACACTGAAATTACCTGTCAGCTATATGTAACCACACTCCCTTTCTTTCTGACAAATGATGACAACTGAGGGACCCCGTAGCATTACTCATGATGGCTTTTCGAGTGGTAATAAGGACAATAGGGGCCCTGGCTAATTTGACGTGGACAGCCTTCACAACAAGAAGCCAGCTAAATGACTTGTCAGGAGGGGAGAGAAGTCAGAAAAGTAATGGAGTCCCCCATGGCGCTCTGACAGGGAGATGAGGCAATTTCAACGGAAAGTGAAAAGGCTTCAGTTTGTCAAGTATTTAGAACAATCAGAGAACAGCTAGAGGCTGGAACCTGACAATAAATTTGTGAACCGTGGTAGCAGCTTCGTATAGGTCAGTTACTTCATAATGGCTGCATAGTACTCAGAGGGTTCTGCTCTCGTCGCATCCTTTATATCCACCAACCAGAGCTTTGTCACCTTAAATTTGTGCTCTGTGTTACACGATGGGAAGAATGGTCAAGTTATGGAGACTCAGGAATGGAAAGATGGTGTGAGTTGCAGTCGCTAGCATGTTCGAGAATAAACAAAAATCTAGACATATAATATGATGATGGCAGCCCTCACACGAGGGTGGTGTTAACTCCACCGTGGTGAGCTGTGGTCACTGGGTTGAGCCCTAGCAAACTCCTTTCTTGCTTGCCATAGCTCAGATGCAGAATATGATGCTACTGTTCATAGGCTGAAATACCACTAGCAGTGCCTTTTCCTCTGATTATATCAAGCAATACGATACTAATCTTGTAACAAGCTAGAAAACTGGTGCGCAAGGATTAAACTGCGCCCCATACCTCCAAAGCTAGAAGTAGCTTCTGATCCTAACATGTAATAGACAGCTAATGCGTTAAACAGAGCAGTAATATTTCACCAGTTACGTTGCCTTGAGTTTCTGGTTTTGCTTTGTTAGGGACCAACTCTTCATTGTAGAAAAGCAAGTTTCTAAACTGGGTGAGGCGCTTTGCCTCTCTGTGCCTCAGTTTCCTCATTTGTAGGATGAGCAAAAACAAGTTGATCCAATTTATGGAAAACTTGATTGCATGCTCTGTATGCACATACAAGTTAGGATATTTTTATACAATTTGATATATAATATACACTTGCAAGAGATTTTCTTCCCCCTCAGATGCTTATAAAGGTAACAGTACTCTTTACATAAGTAATAAATCACCTTTGTGATTAATAGGATTTTTCTTGTGACGATTTCAAAGCCTTTAAGCCATGGAATCTACCTTTTGAACATTGTATAAAGAAGAAAGTAGACATTCAATACACTTATTTATACTGTGTTATTGACTGAAGTCTTGACCTTCATGTGGAAAAAGGTTCCTTTTAAAATATGATACAGTATGACATCTTAATATATCTGTTAAATTTCTCAGTATTTCTTAAAACACACAGTTTCATGACTGTTGTTAAACCTAACTAAATAGGTTGCTTACTGCCCTAATCAACATTCAGAGGATTAGAAACCCATCAAGAAAAGGTACCCATAAAGATGTTTTGGTTTTGCTTGTATTTCAGGGCAAGAGAGGATGAGGTGAGGGATCGTCCTGCCCAATAAAAGCACGTGCCCGCACTTCATTCCAGTGGTTTCTGAGTTGTTTGAAGGTTCTCATTGTTTGTTCAGGGCTTTCTTCAAGAACAGAATAGCATTCCACCATTCCACGTCCTGGGGAGGAGTGCAGGGACCCAGCAGTGGCCTCAGGGACATGAGGAGCAGAGTGAGCTCTTAGACAAGTGTCTGCGGGCAGAGGGAGAAGAGGGGCGCCTTTTACCCTCTGTCTGTGCTCCCAAGGGCACAGAGTCAGAATTTGCTGTAAAATTTAGGCTGTGGCCTACAAATGTGTCCTTTTCTTCTTAAAATGCAGTCTGTTGACAGGACTTCCTCCTTTTGAATTCCAGGTCCGCATTTGAGATGAGTCTGTCCCCAGTTAGCCCCACTTTGGAGATATTATGTTCCTCGCTAACATTTACTTAGCTAAATATTTTCTTCCCTTTGTGGAAGAAAATTTTTTATTTCTATAAACATACTCATCATTTGAAATAAACTGTGGTTCTCTTTTTATGATAATACATGTTTAATTCTAAAAGTCTAAAAGCTCCAGATCAACAAAAAGAACATAAAAATCATCATAATCCCAATTCATACACATTATAGCTATTAACATTTTAACAAAAACGAGATTATATTGTATATATTATTGAATACTTATGTGTTCTTCACGTCAGAGGATATTGAAATTGTTTGTCATGTCTATAAATATAATTCTACGTTACTGTTTGTAATTGGTTCCTGATGCTTGCCTTATATGGACAGACCATAATTTCTTTAACCTGTCGTCTGTAATGGGTATTTAAGAGGTCAACATAAACAACACTGTGATGAACATTCTCATGATGGAATGAGTTAAGATATAGAAAGCACAATAGCCTCAGTCAACATTTTTATTTTCTTCTGTCTTGTGGAATCTGGTCTGTCAGAAATGGATAAAGCTGTGGCGCCTATATTTTCTGCACCGTGATGGGACCTTTAGTGATCATGTTAATTTTTCTTTTTACTATTCAATTAAAAGAGTGTTTTCCTGATGCCAAGAACTCATTTATCCAGTTGTCTAGTAGCATATAAACAAAGATAGCTTGTACGTATGCCTTTGTTTTCTACCATCTAGTCTTCGGAGCTTTTGATTCATCTCTAAAGTTATTTCACAGATAAAGAGAGGTGATGTGTTATGCTGTAAAATTTATGCGTTTATCTGTTATGTAGAATCTTGAAGTATTTATTCGTTTCCCACTTCCATCTCTACCAGAGGCCTCCATCAGAAGGCAGAACAAGCTTTTTCTTCTGTGAGGGAAATAATAAGCACCCAATAAGTGTTAGTTGTTATTGTTATCATTATTAACCCTTCAGTAAGTCACTCCTCACATCCATAAATATTCCTTTAGGATAATATCTAAATAATAGAGTCTAAATAATCCACCTCCCAAGTCAAAGGGACCGTGGAGTCTTAAAGCTGTGGATACATATTACTAAACTGCCTATTGCACACAGGTGATAGCAATTTCTTCTTCCACAAGTAGTATGTGGGTACACCCATTTTCAGCACCCTGGCCCGAGTTAGATGTCACCACTTGTTAGATAGTTTTTGCACTCTGATTTCTAGTTACTTTCCTTCCCCTTGTCTCTATTCAGCGTGCTTGCTTTGTGACTCCTCGCTATCAGTCATTTTATGAAGTATGCCTTCACCAGAGCTAAGGCACTTATAATTAGAAAGTTGTGTGATATGGTACCTTCAATCTCCATTTATAATTCCAGATCTTTCTGACCCTCAAGCTCTGGAATGGGTCACACTTCTCTCCTCTCAGGACACTAGATATTTCAGATTATTCCGAGTGGTCTCCTGCCCTCTCTCCTGTGCCTTTGTTATAGCTGTCATTATAGATTGTTTCAGTCACGCATATAATTGCTTCATTGCTAGTAACTGGCTTAATGTTGTCACAGACCTTATTGGCTCTTCTTACCTCAGATTTACATATAGCATCCCAGGGCTTTCTTTAGGGCATTTATCATATTTCCTCCAAATGATCTGGTGACAGTGTACAGCTATTCAAGTTTTCATCAGCCAGCAGATGATATGGTCTTTCTTCTTTGCTGCCACCAGCCAGAAAAGAGACAAAATCAGGGGAAATGCTTTCATTACTGCACTTCAAGGAGGCTTTGTCGGGGAGTCAGGGAGGGAAGTTACCTGGAGTGGCACCGCACTGACAAAGGAAGATGCTCTTGTGGGCAGCCCCATCCCGTTGTGATGCCTGAAATGAAGGCACTTCATCCCCTTTCTCGCCAGTCCTGCTTTCATGCAGCCAGCTCTGCATCTTCTAAAGCCCTTACCCTTCCTGTTTACTGCTTACCCTGTAGGAAAAAGTCTGAGGAATTTTATGCAATGTTAACTGCTACTGCTGCATACTGGATGTGTAAGATTTTCTTATAGTTTTTTAAAGAGACCCTTATTTTCATTTGGAAAGGGGGAAAAAATAAAATACAGATTGTCCGCAATTGCAAATGAGTGGCCCTAATAAATTTTATGCATCAGATAGCAGTTGTGAATGTAGAGTTCCTTGTAGATTGAATGAGTTAAGATATAGAAAGCATGGCCGTCCTCAGGAGCCCTCTCTTTTTCTGAAGCCAATGAGTGTAATCTTGACTCTTATGGAGTGTGGCCAGCAGTTAAGGGGCAGGGCTGCCTGAGGAAGAGTCATCTCCAAATCACTTACTGAAACCGCTCAGTTAAATCGCCCAGCTTTTGGAGAGTTCCTTGTAGACTGAATGAGACATGGAGGGGTTAGGAAAGGGGTTAGGTACACGGGCTGGCCCCAGAAGTCCATCCCAGCCATAAAGCGGCACTTTTGTATTCTATAAGGATTCTATTCAATAGGTCCAACCTTGGTTTCATATCTCCTATCTAGAGAGCAGATAAAAAATGTCCAGCCTCTTTAAATGGAAGCATTTGGAAGTTTAGGGTCCACTGGAGAAGCTGCACATGACAGGAAGACTGGCCTTGGGGTAAGTTTAGGTAAGCCCTAGACTGTTCTTGTCTTTTCCTTGCTGCTTTTCTCCCTCCATGTCTAAACTCTCCTGTCCTTTAAACTTGCAACAGTCTCTTTTGTTTACAAGCGGGTACTTAGTAAGAGATTCCTGATAAAAGCTTCTCCCTGTGGCGGTGAACAACACTAGGCACTTTGGAACAAAATCTTGTTTGGTCATCAGAGTGTCCCTCTAAAGCAGTTAAGGCCTATAAGATTTATTTATAAAGCTGGGTGATTTAACTGAGCGGTTTCAGTAAGTGATTTGGAGATGACTCTTCCTCAGGCAGCCCTGCCCCTTAACTGCTGGCCACACTCCATAAGAGTCAAGATTACACTCATTGGCTTCAGAAAAAGAGAGGGCTCCCGAGGATGGCCGTGATATTCTTTTTATGCGGGATGGCGTTTAGCGCCTCCCCTGACCAGACAACATAGGATCCAGTTTCTTTGGGGGTCCTAAAGATGTCACAATACTACATCCCCACTTCTCTGCCAGCAGCTGCCCCGTACCTCCGTTTGGTGGTGAGAACCCACACTCTCAACTCCCCTGTGGCCAGGGGGCCTCCCTTTCTTTCCCCACTGGGTTTAGGGAGCTTGGGAGGTGACATCGAGGTTTGCTTGAGTTCCCTCCTACATCGTAAGTCTGTGTCTCTGTGTAAAGATCAACTCAACCTGAAGCCAAGAATGAGCTCTGGCTCAGCCAGAATCAGGTTCTCTTAATTAGATACTCCTTACAGCAGCCGTGGCTTCTAGGTGGTAAACAGTAACTATAGGGAGGTGGCAGCAAAAGTGTTATATACACGTGGAATGTTCAGGGCGACCTGGATAGGTCAGCGTCCATTCTCTGTGTGTGCACCAAAACAACCCGCAAGTTTAGGAATCATTCCAGTAAATCAGCCTGTCTACTCAGACTTCCAAAAACCAAAAAAGGTTGGGACGGAGGAGGGAATCCGTTTGACTGAACAGGCAGAGTGAGGGGTCCGTTCTGTAAGTTGGTCTATGTGACATGATCAATTAGCAAAGCCAACAACCCCATTCAGAAGTCCCTTGTGGACTAAGCCCCAATCAGCATTTTCTTTCTTTCTCTCCTTATTTGCCATTGTGAAATCTGCTCTGTATAAATGCATAAAGCTATAGCACCTGTATTTTCCGCACCATGATGTGACTTTCTGTGAGAATTCTGTCTTTTCCTTTTAATATTCAATTAGAAGAACTGTTTCCCTGGTGCCAAAAGACTCATTTATCCAGTTGTCTAGTAACATATAAACAAACGTAAACAAAGGTATTTGTACATATGCATTTGTTTTCTACCATCTAGTCTTCAGAGCATTTGATTTAGTTCTTAAAGGTATTTAGCAGGCTAGAAAAGGTAGTGTTGTACTGGAAAAATTATACATTAATTCTGTTATGTAGAATCTTTGTGTTTATTCATTCCCCACACCTCAAGCTGCCTTAGGCACGTAGAACAAGCTTTTCCTTCTGTAAAATTTTTGTCCTCGTTAAACTAACCCATCAGCTCAAACAGAAACTGCTAGTTAGCCATCCCCTCATAACTGTTCTCCCTTCTTACTTTAATAAGAAATCTCTGGTTTGGGTCACTCAAAATAAAAGCTCCACCTCCCTTTGCAGCAAGATGTACCCCGGTGGCTAATTTCTGGGCAACGAGAGAAGTAGAAGTATTCCATGCGACTTTTGAGAAATGTCCTTGAGGAAGAGAGGCATGCCTGTCTTTGACACTTCTTCCTTCCTGCTGACAAGAATGTGGCCCTGATGGTTGATGCTCTGGTAGCCATCATGGGCCATGAGAGAAAATGATATGCTGAAGATGGCAGACCAGCAGGGTAGTTGGAGTCCAGATCCCCGTTGACTGTGGTCACCATGCCAGCCTAGGACTGCCTCCCTTGGAGCTTAGTTGACCTGGGAGAGAAATGTACTTCTATCTTGTTTAAGCCACCACTTTGTCATTTTTCTGTCACTTGCAGCAGAACCTAATTCTAACCACTTAGTTAGGTGAGAGGTGGGGAAAAAAAATAAATCTATACCAAGAGAGTTTCTGTTGAAAAATAGTATCAAAGCCAAAGCTTGAACTCAGCACTTCTAACTAACGACAGTGTTTTTCCCATATCTTCAGAGGCCATGTGAGATTAAATGTATTATAGTTGAATTCATCTAACTTTTTTACTTGATTATTATAGGGAATTTTAAATTCTGTATTTTTTCCCTAAATTATGAGATTTAAAAAATTGATATTTTTAACTGCTCTCTTGAGGTATAATTGATATACCCAAAAAATGTATGTATTTAATGTATACACATAGATGATTTTGGACATATGTAAACCCCCTTGAAATCATTACTACATATCCATCACTTCCAAAAGTTGCCTTCTGTTTTTGTTTATTTGTTTTGTGGTAAGAACACTTCACATGAGGTCTACCCTCATAACCACTTTTTCAGTGCACAATACAGTATTGTTGACTGTAGGCAGTCTGCTGTGTGGTAGATCTCCAGAACTTGTTCATCTTGCATAATGAAACTTAATGCATGTTGAACAACAATCCCCCTTTTCTCCCTCCCCCACCCCCAGCTCCTGGCAACCACCATCCTACTCTCTGCTTCTAAGAATTTGACTATTTTAGATACTTCATATAAAAGAAATCATGAGTATTTGTCCTTCTGGGACTGACTTATTTCACTTAGCCTAATGTCCTGAAGGTTCATCCATGTTGGAGCATATAACAGGATTTCTTTCCTTTTTAAGGCCGAATAATATTTGTCCCTTTGTATGTACATACAATATTTTCTTTATCCATTCGTCTGTTGATGGACATTTACGTAGTTTCCGTATCTTGGCTATTGTGAATAATGCTGCAGTGAACATGGGAGTACAAGTTTCTCTTTAAGATCCTGATTTTAATTCTTTTGGATATATAACCAGAGGTAGGTTTGCTAGATCATATGGTAGTTCTATTTTTAATTTTTTGAGGAACCTCCATACTGTTTTCCACAGCAGCTGTACCATTTTACATTCCCACCAACAGTCTACAAGAGTTCCAACTTCTCTGCATCTTCACCAACACTTATCTTTTGTTTTTTCATAATAGCCATCCTAACAAGTGTGAAGTGATATCTCATTGTGGTTTTGATTTGCATTTCCCTGATGGTTAGTGATGTTGAGCACCTTTTCATATAACAGCTGGCCATTTGTATGTCTTTGGAGAAATGTCTGTTTAAGCTCTTTAGTCATTTTTTAATTCGGTTGTTTGGGTTTTTGCTATTGTGTTATAGGAGTTCTTTATATATTTTTGGGTATTGACACCTTATCATATACATGGTTTGCAGATATTTTCTCCCATTCTATAGATTGCCTTTTCATTCTGTTGGTTGTTTCCTTTGCTGTGCAGAAGAGATGTAGTCCCACTTGCCTATTTTTTTTGTTGCCTGTGCTTTTGGTTACATAGCCAAGAAATCATTGCCCAGACCAATGTCAAGGAGCTTTTCCCGTTTTCTTCTAGGAGTTTTATAGTTTCGGGTCTTAGATTTAAGTCTATAATCCATTTGAGTTCGTTTTTGTATATGGTGTAAGATAAATGTCTAATTTCATTCTTTTGTATGTGGATATCCACTTTTTCCAACACAAGAAAATGGGTCTCTTTTTTTGTGTGTGTGAGGAAGATTGGCCCTGAGCTAACATCTGTTGCCAGCCTTCCTCCTTTTGCTTGAGGAAGATTCGCCCTGAGCTAACATCTGTGCCAATCTTCCCCTCATTTGTATGTGGGACACTACCATAGCATGGTTTGATGATCGGTGTGTAGGTCCACGCCCAGGATCCGAACCCATGAACCTTGAGCTGCCAAAGTGGAGCACACAAACTTAACTACTTACGCCACTGGACCGGCCCCTGGATCTATATTTTTAATTCTTATAGCTCACTCTGAATCTTGGAAAAGGTTCCCTCCAAATGTGTTACAACTCAGCAGTTTGGAATAAAATTGTCATGGTCTGTTCTGTGTTCTCTGTGTCATTTAGATGTAGTATTGGGTTTTGTGAGTCAGACCTGAGCGTAACCAGGATCACAGTTCTGGCCTGTTGGTGAAGATTGGCTTCCAGCATCACCAGAATTTGCAGCCCATCCCCTTTTATGGACGTGGCCTTACAGAGTCACCCAGTCATTTCAAAGCTGTTGGATTCTAGTTGTGAAAGAACTATTTTAAGAGACTTGCCACAGTTAAATGTTTATTAACTGTTTATAAATGTATTAGTCACTGTGCAAACAGAAGCAGGTGGTCTTCATGCTCCCACCTGTTCAGGTCACTGAAGCAGAGCCACCTGGAAAGTTTCACACAGTAATTGGACCTTCACCCCACAGAACTTCACTTTCATTAAGTTCAGCAATGAGGACTTTGACACCTGCTGAAATATCGTCTCCACGTGCCCTTTGTTATTAGGTATTAGCCTTTCGTGAGTCATGTGGAGCGAACCTGAGATTCAAGTGTGTGGCTGCAGAGGTCACGCAGAGAGTAAGGAAAGCTTTGTGGAGTGACTTGTGAGAGGTGGCTGGTCACCTAGGTGCTTCTAATTTGCCTTGCACCCAGGAGTGACGTCCTCATTTTAAGTGATCATTATTGGGAATTTGGAAGGCCTGAGAAATTGTAATCATTAATCAAGTTTTTTCATCGGAAACCACCTGAAGAAGAGCTGGGCGTTTGTAACCCCTTATATCTTGTGATCACTGCAAGCACTGCTCTCTGGCCCAGGTCCTGTTATCTGCCCTGGATGCCTCCCACCCCCAGGAGCCCCGCGTCCAGGGGCTTCTGGATTTCACAGGCAGCCAGAGGAAGCTAGAGGGTGTTGGCTTGTGTGATTGTTTGTAGTTTCATGGTAGAGGAGACAATTCTTAAGTCCTGTTACTCCACCCAGTCAGCGCCTGAGCTGTGAATGATCCTAAGGATAGTGGAAGAAAGCACTGGCCTCTGCATTGAGAGGCCTGGCCTTTGGCCCAAGTTGTAGCACTAATTTAGCTGCTGCCTTAACCAGACCTTCTTTCTAGGCCTCATTGACTTAATTTGGTGAATAAGGGGCTTAGGCTAAATAATCCATTATCAACACTTGGTGCACAGACAGAGCCTTCCACCCAGCAGACCTCCTTTCCAAACTATTTGGGGAAAAATTTGAGGTAGACTCTAGCTGCTAGAGTCCCTGTTCCCAAAATGTTCCTCTTGCCTCTGGCAAGCCCCTCTGGGCACTAACAAAGAAGTTTTATTTGGGAAGCCCAATCAGAGGCGCACCAAGCTGCTGCTTCCCCAGTTCCCCATGCTTCCATGGCAAATGGGTTTGCTGTAAGTGGCTACAAGGATATGTGTGTCAGGACTTCAGTCCGTGGCCACAGTGAAGGGTGAGCTGGAGCTGCCATCCTGTTGACTCCCATGATGGAGATGGCCGGGCCCTGGGGAAAACAGATGAAGCCTAACCCAGACTTTGGGCCCAGGGAGGTAGGGTATGGAAAGCAAGGAGGAAAGAGAAAAAGAATAAAGGTATCTGTGGCAGCCAAGGGGAGAAGACCCAGAGTCTGGAACAAAGGTGTTTCCTAAATCCTGCTGGGCACGTCTAACTGCCCACGTTGTTCTTTTAGCCCTAATTATGCTCCAGGTCTGTGGGAAAGTGAATTAGAACCGGCCTGACACCTATTTTGAAAAAAAGTTTACAAAGGGTGGAGGAGAGATAGAGATTATATTCAAAGTGTGTACTTAAGGATCATCCCTCAGCCTTCTAGGGGTGGCAGAAGAGATAAGCCCCACACCACCCTAAAAATTGCAGCTAACACTGAGAAGGCATTCAATTAATTTGTTACATTTATTACCTCATGAGGCAATATGTCAGGGTGCTCCAGAGAAACAAAACCAATGGGATATGTGTGTACGTATATTAAGAGATTTATTTTAAGGAACTGACTCACGCGATTGTGGGGTGGGGACCAGAATTCTGAAACTCATAGGGCAAGGACGGAAGGCTGGAAACTCAGGCAGGAGTTGATATTGCAGTCTAGAGTCCGAAATCTGTAGGGCGGGCCAGCGCCTAGAAACTCAGGCAGGACCTCTGTGTTACTCTCCTGAGGCAGAATTCCTTCTTTTCTGAGAAACCTCAGTTTTTGCTCTTAAGGCTTTCAAGGGATTGGATGAGTCTCACCCACACCCTAGAGGGTAATCTGCTTTATGAAAGTCACCTGACTGTAGAGCTTAATCATACCTACAAAATACCTTCACAGCAACACCTGGGCTCGTGTTGGACTGAATAACTGGGCACCATAGGCTAGCCAGGTTGACATATAAAATTTAGTCATCACAGGTAGGTACAGGTAGGTACACAGGTATCTACACCTTACTGATGATGAAACAGGCTGAAATCCTTAACTCAGTACCTTCTCAGAGTATCGCTGTTACTGCAAGGAGGGGCCAAGTGGTCTGACTGAGGAAGCCAGCTCTCACCCAAAATGCTGTACCGCCTGCCAAGAACACAGAGAGCCCTGGGGAAGGTGTTCTTCGTTATGAGGGCTAAGAAACGGGGGTAAATAAGGGCCAGTCTGCTGATATACCAGGGTGCCCACCAGCAAGTTCTCAAAGCTCTTTTTGTCCTACTGGGTCCTCATCACGTGAACACACACAGTGACATAAACTAGATCAGGAGAGGTCACGTTTTCTTTCCTCTCCCCATCCCTTTTCCCTTGATCTTTTCTCCCCTTCAGGCCTTGCATCTCTTCCCTGCTCAGTTTGCTATATTTTCCTTTTCTGTTTCTCTCATCTTTTCCTCTATAGCTTTTTTGAGAATTATTTCTTCATGAAAATTGAAAAAGAAGGGAGAAAAATAGGAGTTTTAAGAGATGGAACTTAGATTGCTTCTGGTATCTGTAGGAGCAATTGTGGCTTGATCAGATAAAAAAGGAAGGATGGAAGGGGGGGAGGGAAGAAAGACGGGGAGAAAAAAAGCAAGGGCAAGAAAGGAGAGGAAGAGAAAGAGAGAGGAAATTCATTTTTAACTCCCTGCAAAAGGCAACCTCTTTCTGATTATTTTAGATGGTTTTATATTTAAGTATTTGACCAGTAGGCCAAAGAATGTTCTAGTCACTAAAGCGGTAGTTCTCAAATTGCTGCACATTAGAATCACCTGGTGGCTATAAAAATGCTGCTGCCCAGACCATGTAAATCAACATCTCTAGGGGGCAACCCGGGCCGCTCAGTTTCGGTTAAAACTCTCCAGGTGATGCTAGCGAGCAGCCCAGATTGAGAACCAGTATTACAAAATAGTGCTCACTGAGACTAATCTCTGATGATCAGAAGCCACAAGAATAGTTATCACTGGGGAGGTTCTAGGGGTGATAAGGACTGAAAAGGAACCTGCGGTGTTCTGTACCTTTCTCTGGGTGGTGCTTACTTGAGATTTTTTCATTTTACATTCCTTATTGAATATATTTGATACCCCAATTGAAAAACTAAGATAATAATAATGCCTACACACTGATATGTGGCCCCACTCTTGGAGATTCTAACTTGTGTGGCCTAAGATGCTACCCGGACATGGATTTGTAGTTTCCTGGGGAATTGGAGGCGGAGCATCACTCCAAGGCGAGGCTGACCAGCTGCCTTCTCTCAACAGCCCAGAAGGACTTTATTTCCAGGACAGAATTGGAGACCCTCTTTGGCTCTTCTTTTCCTACATTCTATATTAACAGTTCCCCTGTTGGTAACACATCATATTCTCAAGTAGACTGTACACTCTGTTATCTGCAATTCCAGACCCCCAAAAGGTTCTCAAAACTGTGCTTTTTTTAGTAAGGTGGCACCAAAACATTTGGCAATGAAACCAGACTTGAACTCATGTAAGGCTATTTAGAGGCTTTACTTACTTCACTTGGTGCGAGTAGTCATATATTTTGCTTCAGAAATATTAACATGTTTGATTACAGAGTACTGTTTTGTTCCCCACTAGGGGTATGACATAATATATGATATTTATAAATTTCTAAATCTGATAAATTGAATTCTCAGAGCCATCTGGCTCAAGGGTTTCAGGTAAAGGATTGTGGACCTGTAGTTTCTTTGCATTATTAAATCGCCTTTTTGCCTCCCCGAAGACCTACGCTGACCTAGGGCAATCGCCTAGCCTTGGAGCAGTCCATTCTCCAACCATCTCTTGGTTTGATTACGCTGACAGGCGATGATATTTATCTCGGCAGGAACTGACTCAGTCTTGCCTACCATTGCATCACTGTGCCCAGCACTGAGCCTGGCATGGTGAGGCCCTGATAAATGTATGGTGAAGGAATACTGGGTCTATCATGTGTTGGTTTCTCTAGTTTCACTCTCAGAGGGTGGCCTTTTCCAATCTTGTTCCTAAATCCTGGGAGCACCATGCTCTGATGACATCTGTCTATTTCTATCTCCACATTCCAAAAGGATTGTGTTCCAGCAGGAAGTCAATTATTTGAAGACATGGTTTTGAAGAATGGATTGATTTCAAGGGTAGGAAAGATCAAATTATGTAACCCAAAATGTCGTACTATTACAAAGAAACTAACAGCATTAGCAATATAGTAATAATGCTAATTGTCTGTTCTCTCCTGCCCCCTCCTGCAGTGCAATGACGCACATATTTCATCTGCTAGTGTTCAGGCAGACTTAAAATCAAGAAGCTCCTCACTCTTCAGGCTTTTTTCAGGGTTCAGACAAAGAAAAAGATCTGAGGTGTGCTTTTGGTGTCTAATAGGTGTCCTTTCAGCCTCTCTGACCCTAATAGCCATAGGGACCTAGTGAGCTGGGCTCAGGCAGAGACTGAGAACTGAGATTTCTCTCCACCCTCATCAGTGGCACTTGGCTCCAAAGGATTTTCAGAATCTAGGGTTATTACTCCATGGTGGATTGGACAGCCCATCAACCCCTTATTCTCTAGACCAGTGCTGTCCAGAAGAACATTCTGATGTTACAGAAATGGTTTATATCTGTACTGTTGAATACAGTAACCATTAGCTGCATATGGCTGTTCAACATGGATGTGGCTAGCATAACTGAGAAAATGTTTTTAATTGTATTTAATTTTAATTAATTTTTATTTTGAGTTTAATAGCACATGTAGCTAGTGGCTACCATATTGGATAGCACAGCTCTAGATCTGGGGTGCAGACACATCTCATTCTTACATAAATGGCTGGGACATTTTAAGGTTCCCCAGAGATCACTAGACTCAACCTTAAAACATGGGATGAAGTAATTCCTAGCAGAAAAAAGAACAAATAAAGCAAAACAAAAGCCAAAACATGGAAGAGTTACAGAAGTTGGCACAGTCAGAGAACTGCCTCTGATTCTGTACTGCTGGATAGTAGTACTATTTGGTTGGTTGGGAAATTGGTAGGAAGCGAATTTTCTGAGACGCAGGCTCCTAAAGAATCTCATAAGCCTTGACAGGAAGCTGGGAGTTTACCCTCTAAAGATGTGTATGTCAGAGGGTATGATAAACGATCTGGGATCAAAATTCACTCAGCAATTAAGCCTTTCAGCCTCTCTGGCCAAGGAGAAACGCCTTCAGGGTGTTGAAGGTGCTCTTGCAATCCCAGCAGCTGCTCTGAGGTTGTTTAAGAACTCTGACAAGTGGTTATCTGTGCCACTTGGCGCTGTCTCCAGGCCTTGGCACCTCCAAGAGCCACTTCCCGAACACCAGAAGCACGGTTTGGCATGGGATGTCCTCCTGAGGTTGAACTGGATAGAGATTTCTTCACACTCTCTGCAAGATGGCTACTGTGCAGTACTGGGTGCCCCAGGGAGGAGGCCTCTCAGGGACCTGGGTGCTGGGGCACCTTCTCACAGCCCCGGGCACCTGCCAGCAACTAACTGACAGGAGCGTATGTAGGGGGTAGAGGGGTCACAGTCACAGCCCCTAAGATAAATGGAGACGCAGGATTTAAATTTAAGGGAAGGGTCGCCAGTCCTCCTCAAATACTTGCTAAGGGTTAACGAACTGGAAACCCATATAAAGAAAATAGAACCTATGCCATCTGGTTTTTTCTTTCCCCCAATTAAAAAGTTCAGCTATTTGGAGGGGAAGTCTTTGCACCATGGGTTTTTCCTTTACTAAAATTTTAAAAGTATTTCAAAACGTGGATTTTCATGGACCTCAAACATTCTAAAACAAATTGAACGAAGAATTTGACTTCTCACCTAGCAAGAAATAAAGTTTTACTTTGAAGAGTTAGGAGGACTTCTTTGCCAAAATGGTCACAATCCGTCTTTTTTCCTTATTGAAAAAAGATACTAATATACTATTGGGAGTTGTTTTTCCCTATTTTATCTGAATCTGTGATCTCTGCTTTGATTTGAATTTTGATGATAAAATACTTACAAGTTTGACTCTTAGGAGAACCCGGTGGATTCGTGGACTTGTTCAGGTGTGTGGTGACTCAGGCCGCCTTATACTCTAGTACTGATTTCCAGGAGAAAGAGAGTGAGAACTAAAAAGGAAATAAATCTGCCCCATTATTAAATTTGTGCTCTTGACGCCTGCTGCTGTTGCTACTGTAACAACTGGGGTTAAACTGTCACTTTGACAACTTGTAAAGCTCTTTATCATAGAAAGCACGAAAAATCAATGCCGAATTACCTCAGGAATATTATTGATGACCTAAATGTCATTTTCTGTTTTTATTACTTTTCATTGTATTTAGCTTGTAATTCAAACTGCTTTCTAATTAATTTGGTTTGGCTCAGTTGGAAATAGAAAAAGCTAACTATCTAATAGGTGACACATGTCACAGAGAAATCTTACAACATCCCCATTTCCCCGAGATCAATCAGCCATGAAACAGCTTACCAAACTTTTGTTTTTCTAGCAAATTCTTAAGAAATACAATAAAATTAAATTTGTCTAGTCCAAAGAAACGGGGAGAAACATGAATGAGCAGAAGTGACCCCAAAGCCCAGTTTTATCTGACTATAATCTCTCTCCTGGTTGTTAAAATATCCTAGAGCACTCGATCATGTTGCATTTTAATTTTCGAGCCGTGCGTTGTGTTAGCAAAGTGCACATGTTCCTGATTTGAACTGCAAGTTCCCGGCTGTTAACCAGAACTCTCGGCTGGCCCGGACAGGGTCTCACGTAGGTCAAAGGCCCAGCGCCTACATCTTGGTTCGATCTTACCGCATGGAAACCAGAAGCCTGGGTCAGGGCGGCAGTGCCTATGACGGGCCCTGATTAGATTAGGCCTCCATTTATCAACTACACAGAGAGTACACTTAACCTTTCAACTCAAGAGTTTTGATAGATCTTTCTTTTCAAACGAAAAGGTGAATGTTTTTCTGCCAAAGTCTTGGTCCAATAGCAATGAAGTGTAACATACAGCTTTTTCTAATTTCAGGGACTACCAGATTGCAACAGAAACAACGTGTAACACATACCCTGGGAAGCTTTCTATCTGTTTTCCAAATTTAGAAGTATGATATTTTGACATTTATGGAAAATTGCTTTATAATGTTATGTCCCTTTCATTTTTTTATAGGACTTTAATATTTCCTTTGGTTTCTACCTAGATTTATTTACGTATTTTATTTATTCATTGATTTAGGTTTAATAGGCTAGAGTTATTTTGTAAATTAATAGATTGATCCATATCTTGAAAATCTATATGTGGAAGGAGCAACAAACTACTTTTAGAAATTTGATTTCTTTTGAGGCTAGTCCCGGGGTCGAGTGGTTAAGTCTGCACGCTCTGCTTCAGCAGCCCAGGTTCGCCAGTTCAGATCCTGGGCATAGACCTAGGCACCACTCATCAAACCATGCTATGGTGGCATCCCACACAGAAGAACCAGAATGACCTATAACCAGGATATAAAACTATGTACTGGGTCTTTGGGGGGAGAAAAAGGAAGATTGGCAACAGACGTTAGCTCAGGGCCAATCTTCCTCATCAAACAAAAGCATACTAAAAAAAGAAAAATTTGATTTCTTTTAATTTCCCTAAGTATTTGGCTTAAATATTACTTCAAAATATTACTTCATTTCTTCAGAATGCACTGTTTAATTGTCTATGAAATTCCCATTAAACTTCTAACGAGACAGGTTGAAAAATACAGTTTTAGAATAGGTTTTTCCAGTTCAGTCCATTCACTTTCTCCTGAGGAGCCTTGGATACCTGGGTTCCTCACAGATCTGGGTTCCACCAGGAGCATCCATGGCCCACCAAGTCTCTGTTGCATAGCCCCTGGGGCAGCAGTGGAGGTGATGGGACCGAGGCATGGGGAATGTTTGAATCACTAGGAGGGACTCAGACATCCTTGTTCATTCGTTTATTCACTAGTTTCTCATTGAGTGTCTACCGTGTTCTTGGCGCAGGGGTTTGGGTGGGGAATGAAAAGTCCCTGCCCTCTGGGAACCAACTTTCTAAATTCTTCTGCATCAGCGTCCTTGTCCTGTGCCAGTCCAAGGTCATGTATAACTACCTGCTGTAGCCTTCAAGATAAAAGTACTCTGCGTGTTTAGAGGGTTACTTTTCTTGTCATTACATTATTTCTGCAGTATGCCTCTTCAGTTAAGTAAACTCAGGCAGCAAAGAGCCTTCAGGAGAAATAATTCTTTCCTTGCATATAAGAAAGATAAAATGAGCTCATTTTAATTACCTTAAAAGTGGTTGCCTACCTGCCCATCATAGTGATCTTTTCATTGTTTTTGTGGAATCTAAATCTTAGAGCCATTTTGAACCTTTTCTAAAACATGAGGTGGTTTTGCCAATTCACTTTATGTGAAAATAATTTTTAAATTTTCTATTACATTTGTAAACTTAGAATTTCAAAACTTCTGTGTGAATTGCTATTTCCATCTCTTTATCTCAATAGTTTTGATGCCAAACTTCTGATCTTGAGGTTATATCATTTTAAAGGTTATTCTGAATTTGATATTTACCAGAAAAATAAATACATATCAAAAGGGACCATCATTTACTGGGTTGTTGTTGATGGACACATTTTTTATGGTGCTTAATTCACTGAATATGTATTTGATAAGTCAGTCAGTAATATTTACTGAGCCCTAAGTGTGAATAGAATAAAATATTTTTATAATTGTGGCCAAAATTAGTGGCAGGGGAAAAAAAGAAATATATGTGCATAAATTATTTTTACAGTTTTCTCAGTTTCTAAATAAATCCTTGCACCTTCACAACCTACCAAACTCACTTCTGGTCCCCTGATGTTGGACAACCCTTTTTGAGCTACTCTTTGTTGATTTTTAGATTGAGCCAAAAATAATGATTCATTCCCTCTTTCCCCCCTGGTTTCTCAGAAACTAATATAATATTAAGTATTTTATATTTAAGGGTTTCCAGCTTCTCATTATCAAGACCACACACTATCAATCATTCAATCATCTAATCAACATTCAGAAAACATTTATTGAGCGCCGACTGCATACCAGGCTCTGTTCTAGGTATTATGTCTAAGTCTTAAGATTTTTGAAGGTGATTGGAAAAGTGTGGCTGATGACCCAATTAATTGTACTGGGGAGACCTCTGAATAATTCCTCTTAGGTCTGCCCTGGCTTGATTTTAGAATGATTCAGCCCCTTGTGGAGAGAATTCAGTCTTTAGCACACTCAGAGAGATAATCCTGAATGCCAGATACCAAGTTAGCACAGGCCTGGCTTAGACTGATTATAGGACCTCTACCACCCTTACACATACATTTTCTGGATCATTGGCTTTGTCACAGTCAGCTTTCTCTTGCCTCTCACCCACTTCTGTTGGGAAGTTCTGAAGCTGCTGACCCCCACAGATGGATTGGGGCCACAGGAAATCAGGAGAGGATGAGAGAGACCTGGGGCCAGCCTGGATCAGCTCGAGGAAGTAGAGAGAGGGGTGGTGGCTCTTGCCCCTAACAACGTTTCATTGAGTCTGAAACTCCTTCTTGTGGTTGCTTGTCTTTTTACCCCCAGCTACCAACTTTTCTTTCTGTTTTGCCTTTAATATAAAGTATTTTAGTGGCTGGCCCGGTGGCATAGAGATTGAGTTAACACGCTTCATTTCAGCAGTCCAGTGCTCACAGGGTCGGATCCCCAGCACGGACCTATGCACCGCTCATCAAGCCATGCTTTATCGGCATCCCACATACGAAACAGAGGAAGATTGGCACAGATGTTAGCTCAGCAACAATCTTCCTCACACACGCACCAAAAAGTATTTTAATAAGGCTCCTTTCCACACAAGGCTTCTTGCCACATCCATATCTTCTGCAATCCTTTTATTCCTCTCCTTGTGCTTATCCCAGAGAAACAGTATCTACGAGGCTTGATTGTGAAATGTTTCTTAGAATTAATCAATAACACCTTGAGGTTTTCCAGCGTAATTTGTATATATTTATCTTGGTCTATAGTACACATCTCTCCGGCATGCAATTTTGTGGTTGTTTGGATGTTGGCAGGTTTTAGGGGTGGGAGGAGAGGAAGTTATATTTTTAGCTATAGTGACTCACTCTGTAAATGGTGTACACCGTAGCCTGTCCTCCAGTTGATTTACTGCATATGGAATCAACTCACTCTAAGTACACTCTACAATTTCAGTGGTTTACAAAACCAATAAAAATATAAAATGCCGAAATAAATATTTAAGATTCCTTTTCTGCGTTGCACTAAAGATATGATGAAAATAAATTTTAAAAGAAAGTATTTGCACTTGAGGAATTCAGGTAAAAGTCATGAAGCTATAATTAAAAACAGTTGTAGGGGCCAAGTAAAATTTGGGGGAGACAATTAAATTTTACTGTTCTTCTTATTTTTATCTTATATTCATTTAAACAAAGCCACTCTTGATGGACCATAAAATACACCATATGTTGTCACTCTAAAATAAAGTTCTGTGTTTCAGTCTGGCATGTCTACCATGTGGCTGTATGCCACCACTTTCTGCATCAGAATCCTTCTCAACACACGGCTTCAAGGAAACCACTACTAATCTGTTAGAGTTCCCAAAACAGATGAACCTATTTGCTATCTGACTTTTAGATGCATCCTCAGCCTTATTCCTACTTCACAGACCATCTGCTATAGCTGGGAGAGTTGCTTTTTCTCTTACAAACATGCCCGACCCCTTCATCAAAGACCATCTCACAACCTACCCTCTACATAAGTCCAGTTTTTTCTTTAGTGTTCAAATCCCACTCCCTACAGAAAGCCTTTTCTGGAGACTGTAGCCCAAAGGGAGAGCTCAGTGGTTCCCAAACCTGGCTGCACATCAGAATTTGTGGTGGCACTTGTTTAACATATAGATCCTGGAACCTGCTCTAGACCTGCTAAAGCAGACTCTGGGTCTGAGACCTAGGAAGATGCATTTTATCAGGCGCCCCAGCCCGCTCTGATATAATTGCCTGGTGTTCTCCATGGATGTTTTGGGAACCGCTGGTGTAATAGAAAGAAGCAATAATTTTTGAGTTTGTTGGACCTACATGCAAATTTTAGCACCTGCACTTACTGGCTGCCCCAGTTACCAGACTTCTCTGGGACTCAGGTCCAACAGACTGCAAAATTACATTGTGTTTCCCAAATAAGTTTTGAGGAGAAGGATGCTTATATAGGTTTAAGAAACCGCTCAACCAAGTTGGTACATCAGATCGTGTGAATATAAGCATCTGAAGGTGGCCCAGTGAAACAGAGACTGCTTTCTGAGTGGCTGTGGTAGCCGGGTTCATTCTATGTGGTGGTTACACTGTACTAAGTATCAGCAGCATTTCTCTCTCCTTCCTCTCTTAAAGTGCAACCAGGTTTTCTCTCTTTAATCCAGAACTCTCAGTCGTTTGTGCTTAGAATGGTCTCAAATGGAGAGTGAGTCTCACTTTCCTGTGCATTGAAGTATCCCATCCCATGGTGGGTCAAGACAGGGGACAACTGTGTGCCAGTTTGGGACCTGAGACTCTTTAGATATTTAAGTAGATTTCAGTGTCGTTTAAGTTGGATTTTTCTCTTCTTTATTCAGGAGAAAAGAACATAGAGTCTTAGAACTAGAAGGAACCTCACAAACTATCTCATTCAGCCCTCTGGTTAAGTCTCAGTGACTTCGTGCCAACAAATGCTTGGATCAGAAAATCTCATTAGTTCACCAGGATGAGTTGGGAAACGTACTTGAAATGAGACATGTGTAAACCAAAACTGTAAAACATTTTAAATTTGGTTTAAACTCTTGGTTTAACCAGTGGTCGCAATTACTCGTAGTAGAATTATATTAAATAGTATAGTTAGAATCCTATTAGACAGGTGGATTCCTTTAGAAGCTACTATATTCAGATACACACCTCCACCCCCTACCCTCTCTCTACAGCTTTTGAAAAGGAAACCTTTCTTCTTCCCCCCAAAAAAATGGTTGGTTTGATTATCAGCAGTGAACAACTCTAAAGACTTAGTTAAATGAATTGAAAAGTTATGATTAACCCTGTTTGCTAAAACAAAAAGTAAAATGTATCTGTCTCTTATTAAGTACTTGTTATGAGATGGATTCTGGGCCAGTGATTTTTATATACTTTAATTCTATGGATATCTCTTATTAATCTTTATAACCATCCTTGGAGTAGATGCCATTATTTCTATTTTACTAGGAGACCAGAGGTCTGCTCAGAGTCAGAGAACTAGTAAGTGAACTAGGAATCCAATCTAGGTTCAACTTCCAGGGTGTTTAACAGCAATTAATGACATTAGACCATGATTTAGGCTGAAGTTCCTAAAATTTTGAATTAAATGTTAATTGCAACCATAGACTTTCTCCCTGTGTAACTTTGCACATATGCAAAATTTTGCATATAGTTTCGAAAGATTCAAGAACTCCCTGAAACTCATGCTACCCAATGAGTACGAACCTCTAGATTAGCTTGGCCGTAAAGATTGTTAAATAACTACAAGATAAATAAATAGATTTTTCATGTCCTTCACATATTGATTTTAGCATTTAGATGGGAATAGGAAGGAATAATAGTCTAGTAAATCTGATACGTATATTCCATTGGGTTTATATGTTACAAATGGGAGTTCAAGTTGCTCTTTTTGAGTGGACAGAGATACCATTTTTTTAGACTCCTTTTGGTTTTTTATTTGGAAATCACAATCTAGGACTCATTTTTGCATATAGAAGTACGAATAGTAATAGAATTGAAAAATACTAGAACCAAGAGGGTCCTTAGAGATTATCTAGTCCAACCTTCTCGTTTACAAATGAGGAAAAAGGGCCCAGAAAGTCTCTGAGGCTTAATCAGAGTCACACAGCCAATTAGAGTCAGGCCCAGGCTTGCAGTCCAGGACTTCAGATTCTTGTTCCAGTGCTTTTCCTACTACATTGAATAAACCATTAGTTCATGGCATGTACATCCAAAGAAACCATAGGTAACCATTTTGCATCTTGAGTCCATTCCTTTCCAAACTACTGAAACGTGTTCTCACTTGATTAAAAATAAAGTAGTAACAAGAGATTTAACACAGACATTCATTTCAGGCCTATAAAAGTTCAGATGGACGCTGGAGTACACATTCAAGAACATTACACAGGAGCCTTGCCAGCACAATGTGATTGGGAATACTGGCCTTCTGGACAGAACTGTAGTCTAGAGTATCAGAAGCTCAATCCTCTTTACCCAGATCAGTTACTCCTTTGAATCTTTGTTCATCCACGAGCAGTTATTGGGCACCAAACTGTGCCAGGCCCTGTGCTTGGCCCTAGGAACACAGGGACACATGAGATGTAGTGTCTGTCCCTGTCCTCACAGAGATCTCAGACAGTGGAGGGTTTGGCAGACACAGCGGCCCTACAGCATTTAACACAGTGAGGGAGGCAGTGCACTCAACACCATCCGTGTTCCAAATAGCATCTTGGAAGCATTCCTCCTCAGAAGAATGGCTTCTTATTTCTTCAAAAGGATTTCTCCTTAGAGGAAAATATTTTAAGTTTGTGTTAGCAGAGTATTGGCCGGTACATATAGTTTTTCCTTCAACAGGAATTCCTCTCCCAGAAGTAGTCATGGATCATAACCAGACTAAGAAATAGAAGCTTGTTTTCTTTCACAAGGCCAATAATTACCAACCTGGCTTTCCGAGGGTGTCTCCAGTTATCTTAAGGGACATTGAAAAAGTCCCAAAATAAAAGTAATTCTCATCCCCCCTTAATTTATAAACCAAGTGCACATAATGATAAATGCCACTGTATAAAATCAGTGGTATGGCAAAAACAAACTACGAGGAGGAGAGTTCACTGCTTTCAAAAGTGGGTGGATGGGTGGGTTTATTCTAGTACATCAGCAAAAATGTGATGATGTAGCAGCCATGTCATTTTCAAGAAAATGGATGAAAACTACATTTTAATATCTCTCAATCCTAGTCAGTCACTCTCTAAATTAACTAATAATTCAGCATTTCTGTTCTTGTTTTAAAATGGTTCTTTACTAAACCATGAAATGGTAATGGCTTTTTCAGATTTTGAATTTTTTAATATTTTAAGTTGCAAACAACTCGTTTAAGCCAGGAGAGAGGAAGCAAGACCATGGGCAAGCACGTTCGTGTGTTTGTGTGTGTGTGTGTGTGTGTGTGTGTGTGTTTGATATGTATACAGGAGTTTTTCATCAGGGATTTCTCAGTGCATTATAATGCAAATTGCATTTTTAAACAGGCCAAACTATTGATGGCTTTATTGAATGGAATAATTTATTGCAGAAGTATTTTAGTCAGATGACATTTCATCATCAAATAACAGTAAACACAATAGCCATTTCCCATAAGACGGTTCTCTTGAGCCAAGGGCTTAAAAAAGAAAATAAAACTTGCCTTGTTCCAAACATAGCATTGTACTAAACAGTTGTTTATTCCACTAGAAAAGAAAAGAGTTCTGCCAGCCAGACATGGTGGACCAGAAAAACATGCCGCTGTGTCAGATCATCCCAAGAAATCTCCATTTTTCCCTCCTTTCCTAATAATGTTTGACAAGTGGAGATGAATTTTTAAAATCCAAGTCTCTTTTATGCCATTCATGGGGATAATACTATAAAATCTCTCCTTGGGTACTCAGAGTATTACAACATCAATGACCTGTCAGCAGCTGCATGCAGTTTTCCTTTTTAAGACTGTGTAAAGCTATGGTTAAATTCTAATTTTCTAGAATAGGTTTAAGTATGGCAAGAGCCAAAATTAGGTGCACTTTTCTTGCTAGAAATCAGACCACAAATTGTACATTGTACTTAACAAAGATGATTAAGGCAGTCCAGCCACACACCAGCAGTTCAGGAGACTAATTGGAGCATGCAGATTTGTGTAAAAACATATGTTGGGATTGGGGAAGCTGTTTTTTTTTAATGCTGTTTAAAAGGTTTTTTTTGCAAGTTCTTGTAGGTAATTTGTACATTATCTAATTCTCCCCTAAAAGTCTAAGATTAAACTCATGTATGTCAGAGGTCCAGTATTTAGGCATTTTTGTCAAAATGGGAATGCCGTATTGGTACCTTTCTCCCAATTAGTTGGTGGCAACCTTTTTCACTTAGTAAACCTCAAAGTGTTTGGTATTTAAAGTTGTCACCTGGTGAAACCAGAATAACTTGTTTAAAATAAGGCGTAAACTTAGGAGCCAAAGAGAGCTGGAGCCTCTAAGCCCTGATTCATGTGAACCTCTAATGAACACTTGGGAAATATAAGTTGGAATTTGCTGGAAAGTATGGATTAAAAATAATGCTCACCTAAGGGTTTGAGATAAAGGATGCAAAATATCTGGCAGAGTACCTGGCATTTAGCCAGGGGCTCAGTATAGGGTGGGGGCAGGCGTGGCTGGGGCAGCCCAGTGGAGGAGGATCAGTGGTGGCCATGTGGGGTGGTGGTGAACTTGGACATCTAGGCAGTTAAGTCAGTTATTTCAGGGGGAAAAAATCAGTCTAGCAAGCAGGACTTGTTTAAAGGAGTTGTGAAGAGCTTCACACTGAAAATTCTTGCCATATTCCCAGAATGTAATTTGGACAGTATTTAAGTAAAAAAGGTGCAACAATCACTGGTCTTTGTGCCCTTACTTGCTTAAAAATATGTCTGCCCAAAATTTTCCTGTAGCCGTTATTGCATTTGCTTTGCAGCAGTGAAGAATAATCTCTCATTCTGTGGCTAAATTCTCCTATCTTCCATGAAGATTTTCTGTGGTTGGAATTTAGTTGGATCTCATCTTAAATAATGCTTATCTGTTGCGTTATCCAATCTCAGATCTTTCCCTTTGGCTCTATTTGGTAAGTAAATCCCCCCCCCTTTCTGTCTCAATTTATTTATGTGCTTGTTATCTCTCCTCCCCTCTGCTATTTTTTCCTCCAGTCCCATAAACATAATTGATGCACCATGGGGACTCTTGTAGAAATAGGCTGGAGTTCCCATAGGCACCATTTTTGAGACAATTCCCCTGCTGGTTTTGTAGTACTGATGTGTGTGACTTTTCCCCACCCAAGTAAAACAGTTGAGTACCGTTAACTTAAGTGATGCCTTGTTTTGGCCATGAGGAGACAGGTTATCTTTCTGAGTGATCTATGAGGTTGATTTCAGATGTCAGGGTGCTCCCCCATATGGTTTGGTTTGCTTACACAAATTCACCAAAAAGGGCCTCTATGGTTCTCACTTTTGTCTATTTCTGAGAATGGGGTGAATGATTACCATTTACATGGAGAAAGTTCCATGCCTTTGAACCAGCCAAGGGAAAATATCCACAAGTTAATCACAGAACAGCTAAGACTGTTCTCATATACTTAGGTTCCCATCCAACAAAATTATGAATGTAGTAATTTGCCAAAGAGGCACTGAGCAGTGATGACCACTAATTTAAATAATCTTTCTGATGTTCTTCTGGACCCTGCTATTAACTAAAGAGAAGAGTTGGGTGGGCCACATACTTGGACCCACTGGGCTTCCATTGTTTATCTGAAAAAATGTCAGATGATCATTGACGTTCTGAGAGTGTGTGACTTACCCAGTGAGTTGAATAGCCATTTATTGAAGGGGAAAAATAGCCTAGGACATCTATGAGGCAGGTGGGTACAAAGGGCCATACAGATACAAGTGACACGTTCACATATATAGTTTAGTCCAAAGAAGAGCCACTGATCATAGCCTGAGCTAGTGATTGGCCTTGAGACTTGTCCATTCATTGCAACTTGAAAACTGGCTCTCCAGTGACTTGTGGAGAAACTGTTCCCCAACTTTGTGCAGATAACTAATTGGAAGTTGAGTATCTCTCAGGAGCTCAAATAATTTTTACAGAAAGAATTGGTAGTTATACCATAATTCTTGAACCTAAGATTTATCGTAACTGAGAAACTGCTTGCCCACAGTTTAATTTAACCCTCTATTTGTTATAACTTATTAGTTTGACACACTGTATACCATTTAAACAGCTAAACCCACACTACTCATGATGGTTGCACATATACCTGGGAAAGACTTTTCAGAATATTGGCCAATATTTTAATAATTCTACCTAAAACCTCATTAAATTGAGATCAACAAGTAACACCAAACATGGAGATAGATAACCTGTTTTGATATAATACAAAGCTCATTAGTCCTGACTTCCCATAGATTCCAGAGTTAAATGCTGACAGTGTTCATAAAGTAAGAGAAAATTAAAGTGAAACAAATAAGGAATATTTCTTAGTAAGCATGCATGTCCTTAATATAAAGTTGCCTTCACTTTTTAATTAGAGTTCAAGGCAACAAAGCTGAAAATACGTATTATTAAAGTAACTTTTTCTTCCTTTAGATAAAAATCTAAGTTCTCAAAACTATCAATTTACAATATTGTTGCCGTAGTGAATGACTGGTACAAACTGGCTTATGTTCTTCGTCTCCTCCTAACTCTGCTTAATAAGAAAGCTACTGATCTTTTTTTTAATTAAAAAAATTGTAATATATCTGAAATCATGCTAGATCTATAGATTTCAAAGTTGTAGTCATTTGTCCACTGTGTGTATAATGTATAATGTCCATCCCCCAGACATATCATCTCATGGCAACAGCCTCTCATTTTTAATTCTCTCAATATTATAACCTTTTTATCTTGTGTCCTTCTGATTGGGTCTCTGGACGCACTTCCCAGAAGGGCAATTGTTTTATGATAAACGAGATCATATTAGACCCCAGTATATAAGCCACCATATTTCAAGTACTGCCCATCTACCTCTAGCCTGCTCTCATTCTCCTTCTGCTCGCTCTCCCTCAAGCTCTGTTCTTTTCTTCGCCACCAAACATCTTCAGAGTCATCTGCACTTAGGGGCTCTACTCCCCACGTCTCTGCAGTCTATCGACTGTAACTGCCATGTAGCACCTCCTTGTCAGACCAGTAGTGACACCTGTCCTTCTCTTGTCTGGCCGCTCTCCTCTCTTTGACACTGTTAATCCCAGCCCTTGACTTTGCGATCCCACTCCTTCTACCCCATTGACGCCTCTCAGGCTGCGCAAACTTCCTTGCCGGTTCCCCTCCCTCAGCTGCCCCTGAAAGTCTCTGCCCCAAGTTTCCATCCTCAGTCCCCTCTCTCTTGACTCCCCAACCCAATCTCGTCCACACGCCTGTCTTCAATGTCATTCCAAATCTGTATCTCCTTACCCTTTAACCCCTTTAAAATCTGTAATCATTTGAATATAACTTAAAAAGTTATTCAGTCTTTTGTTATTTGAATATTCTCTCATTGTATCCAGAATTATCTTAAAATTATAATGAATATACTTAACTCCCAAAGATCTGTTGGGTTAGTAATATTAAAACGTTTGATATATTCTCATCATAGCAGTATTGTGATCATACACATTTATACGTTTTATTAATTCTGAAACCATCAGATTTTAATTGTACTATTGATATAGTCACTCTGTCACTTAAGGACTGATTTTTGTTTGGAAAATGTTACAGGTCCTTTTGTTTTAATTTCAGTCCCAATGTATAGCTATAGGCATCATAGCAAAACACTGAAATCAGGTAACATGTATAGTGTATTTAATATCTCTCTAAATAAATTAGGAGAGTGTGATTATATTCATACTTTTTGATAGAAATTTTGCAACTTGCAAGTGTAAAATTGCACTAAGACCAATATGCTTTTACTTACCTGAAAAGATAAAATGTTGCCCCACATTTAAAGAGAAATATAATAATAATTATATTTAAAAAAATAAATGAGTAGTTTGAACTCAGGCATGATTTTTTAAAAATTTTTAAAACTCTAATTAGTATATCCTGACAGATAAAAATTAATGTTACCTTTGGAGGTTTTAGGATACCTGACAAAAATCCCATTTTGTAGAATTTAAAGGTTTCTGTGTGGATACAAAGTGAGAAATAGTTTGTCAGAGGTGATGGCATCAAAATGTAAAATATCTTAATGTTTCAAAACAAAATTATTACTTAAATGTATTTTAATAATGCTTAGCAATTGCATCAAATTTGTAGCATTTAAATACTCTCTGAATAAGAATATTGAATCGTTTGATCTCCCTACATGAGATAAGATGCAAAATACAAGGACTTACTTTTTATTCGAACTCAACTGGAAGAGTAATAAATGGAAGAGAGGTTGTAGGGTAAAATGGTTCAACAGAACTTTCCAGGGTTCCTCTGTCACCCTGGATGAGAAGTCAGCAGACCCCAATCCTAACTTCAGTGTCTTGCCCAGTAGTCTCTGGGGACTCACTTGGTGTCCCTAAATACTTCATCCTCCTAAATAACATACCAGCATTTTCTAGAAAGTATAGAACACCGTACAAATGTAAATTGGTGCTATTTTCTCGTAGCTCAAATGAAAGTGCCTTTACAGCTTAGTTGTTTGGTCCTTGAATCCAGATCTCTCCTCCTTTCAGCCTTATCTAGTTTAGCAAAATAATCTGCTTTTCCCCTTGTTTCCCAAAATATTAGGAAAGCAGAGGCTGCAGAAGTCCAGCATCCTCTAGACTCACTGTCTCTGGCACCTCAATTCCCTGGAGAATTACTGTCATTTGACTTGGGGTAATTTATGTGCAGTTCCCCAAAGAAACCCCCCAAACACAAGTTGAGGGGTTCCAAAATTGCAAACCGTTTTCTTGAGCTAATTATGTTCAATCCTTTCAATTAAATAAATATAGAAACATTTTAAGAAAATAAAGTTTAATCAAATTATGGTGAGCACTTTTAAAAAAAGAAAATAGGCATTGAGGAAATATATACCCTAAATCTTCTGTGACGTTTTTTGTTTTTCATGGTATGTATTTTTTTTAAAAAAGTTTTAAGTGGTGAGTCTAAACAAATGAAGGCACAAAATGAGACTTTTTACTGTTACAGTATTACAAATATTTTATATTTGCTGAAGGGATGACATTAACCCTAACAAATTAAGGGAGAGTCAGTAAGAGAAACAAGCCCCTTATTTTAACCATCTCTCAACTAAGAC
Source organism: Equus przewalskii (assembly GCF_037783145.1). NCBI lineage: Eukaryota > Metazoa > Chordata > Mammalia > Perissodactyla > Equidae > Equus > Equus przewalskii. The sequence continues at coordinate 151,593,370 of NC_091831.1, read as the reverse complement.
TAAGACCGACTATCACACTACGAGTTTAAAAGGCTTCCTCTTTTTGTTTTCTCTTTCTTCTCCCCAAAGCCCCCTGGTACATAGTTGTATATTCTAGTTGTGAGTGCCTCTGGTTGTGTAAAAGGCTTCCTCTTAAAGTTATGCCCCACACTTAATATCCTTCTTCCTCGCGAAAGTTATTATTTCTGTCTTCGTCTGAAACGTCTGATCTCATGCTGGAGAGCTGGAGAGCAGCCTCTGACCATCTTGAAGGCATTATAGTTAAGAGTCATCAAAACTTGACGCAGAGACTCTTAGTTCTACCAAAGACATCCAGTCTAGAACCAGTGCATAATCTTGGGTGAGATGAAAGAATTCTTCTTTCAAATGGTGACTGTCGTTTGTTTCTGTAAAACCATTGCTTGGTCCATAAATAAGCCTAAGGGGCATTATAAATGTGTCAGGGGCTCTGGGTGATTGATCTGTTGGATATATCATGGAAATAGACAAAAGCCACAAGGGTTGCTTCCCTCTGGAAATCGTGGTGGCAGATTGCCATATGTGTCCCCTGAGGAGCCTAGCTGATCTAATTGTGAGTGTAACAACTTTAGAGACTAGACTTTAGTCTCTTAAGATCATCAGTGTCTTTCCATGAAGTCTAAATAAAATTGCTCCTCGGCCTCAAGGACAGACTTTGGCAGGATATCAGGACTGTTGCCAGCAAGCTTTCCCAGCCCTAAGTTCTAAATACATCTCTCCCAGAGTTGCACCATTCAGAAGTATGGCTAAAAGTGGATTTGTGTTAACCTAAAAAGGTAAGGGAGGCGTGCCAGTGCTGTCACATTGCGTGCCACAAAGGTTGAAATGACAAATTTAAACTGAAAAGGAAAAGTCCCAGGCCCGTTTTCCTGTAAAAATATTCTAGCAAACTCCCTGAGAGAAAAAATAGAAAGTGTGAAAAGCAGTAACTTTAACTTCCCTCTGACTGTGCCATTCAACACGAGTGGCTCTCCTGCTTGGGGCTGTAGGAAAGCTCGTCAGATAAACAAAGGAAAATTATAAAGTAAAGCAAATAATAGCACTATTTTTCAAACTATTCAGTGTGCTGTTAGGTTCAAGATCTAGACCAGACCTAAGCGAAATAGCTGTGCAAGGATACTCTGCATAACTTTTCTACCTGTCATTCATTTGTTCATCAAATATTTATTCAGTATCTGCTATGTGCTATGCACCGCTAAATGTCAGGTAATGATACAGTGGAGAAGATACTTGTCTTCATGGAACATACTGTCCAGTGGAGGAGATAAACATTAAACAAATATAAATATGTAATTGTAACACCTTTTAAACTTGAAGTTTGGCAATAAGAGTCCAGTTCATTTTGCCATTTTGCTTATGAATCCTTTAAAATCATAAATCAACATTAATTCCATAGATCCAAATAGGTTTTATAATAGCATATATCTGGAGAGTCATAAATATCTCTTTAAAAATAAATAGCAAACCGGGGCTGGCCCCGTGGCCGAGTGGTTGGGTTCGCGCGCTCCGCTGCAGGCGGCCCAGTGTTTCGTTGGTTCGAGTCCTGGGCGCGGACATGGCACTGCTCATCGGGCCACACTGGGGCAGCGTCCCGCGTGCCACAACTGGAGGGACCCACAGCAAAGAATATACAGCTATGTGCCGGGGGGCTTTGGGGAGAAAGGGGAAAAAATAAAATCTTTAAAAAAAAAATAATAATAATAATAATAATAATAATTTAAAAATAAATAAATAAATAGCAAACCTAGTTATTATTTACACAAGGCATTGGACCTAGTATTAGGAATTTTCATTATTTAATATCTAGTGTCGAATGAGAGTTTGGACTCAACCAGTTGCCATAACTAGTTGGTCATATTTTTCTTCCCTTTTCCTTCAACAAGTGTTTCCTTAAATAGCGATAATGGATCTATGTTTGCAATGGCCCTTTTTATAATGGAGTGGGGTGGGGTTTCTCTGTCTTCAGCATTAAATTTTACTGGTCTGACAAGGACTTCAGCTACGTGAACAACTGCACAAAAAGTGAGGTCTTTTGCAAGCAAGAGGCACTTACAGATTACTTCAAATATCATCTTGCATTGGCCTTAGCATGGCCTGTTAGTTCAAGCCCTAAAAATAAACACCTATTAATCAGCTAATGGCAACATGGGCGGACCAGCTCTCTGACTGCGGGGACCTCAGTCTAACCTCATTCAATAGCTTGTCTTATGTCACCCAGGATGAGGCGGGCTGCAGCCAGGAATGCCTCTAAAAGAAGACAGTCAGTCACAAGCTTAACTAAATGTTTAAAGTAACCTCCGTAACTCCTCTCCACACTGACAGATTGCTTTCAACTCCATGCAATCAAACCACAGCAGCAGCCCCACTGGCCTTCGTGGGGCCACCTTAGAGCCACAGAGTTTGTAAAGTAAAACTACAGGTTCAGGGTAGCTCTCCCTTGTCTTGCTTTTAATCAAAAAACAACCAGAAGGGAACTCACTCCTGGAAGTCCTTATCTTCATAAAATTTCACTAATGACTCCTGTTAAGTTAAATAAGGTTGCTGTGTAACTCACTAAGGAAACTGTCAGCCGGTCACCGTGTGCCCGTGGACTTCTCAAAGAATACAAGCTGGAGGAACCCCGTGGAGCTGCGCTGTGACTGTTTATATACATGTACTCTGTCCCACCTACTCCGGAAAGTTGAGCCCTCAGTATATTTTCAGAGTTTTTTGAATGGCAATCTTTTTTCTGGATGGAGTGGAAATGGGGGCGGGGGGGGCGGTTAGATTTGTTTTAATGTATACTTTTCTTTAATGTGTTTACCCCCAAATAAGTGAGCTGTAGTAGATACTTTGGCCCTGCACAAAGTAAATATTTAGCTCACAGATTCCACACAGAAACAAACCCCGGGGTGTTTGGGTTTCAAGAAAGATGATAGCCCCGGGGCGAAGGGCAGGCGTGCGCTCCGCCTGGGATTGGCAGGATGGGCTCCACTTGTGCACCACCCCAGCCCTCAGAGCGCCATAGTCTGCTAAACTGGGAGTGCCCTCCGCCCTCAGCAGCCTCTCTGCCCCCTGCTTTTCCAGCTGTATCTTCTGCCGTGCCCACAGTCTTCCTTTACTCTGACCTTTTCTGCACTGCCCCAAAAGTCCCCATGCTTTTTCTCACCACTCTGTCTGGGTGTGCCTCTCCCTCCACCCGAAGCATCTTCTCTCTCTTACCCAGCAGTGAACCTGACTTCAGACTCACTTTGAAGGTCACCTCAGTCTGCTCAGGGCCTTTCCTGACCTCCTCTGGGCTCCCGCAGGGCCTTCTGCGCAGTTCTCTTCCAGTGTTTGTCTCCTCCTGTACACTGCCTCTTCACCTGGTGTCTCTTTTACTGCTAAGAGCTGCTGGAAGACAGGGACTGTGTTCGCGGTGTCCCTGCATCCCCAGAGCATGGCATCCTTTTCGGGAAGGCAGAAGGTGGTGTTCTCCCTGTTCTGCAGTTAGGAAAAAAAGGAGAGGGAGCTTTGCAGGTAGATAAGAGCCCACCTTTAGAGGAAGGCGGTGGGGCTGGGTTCGTGCAGGTGCTGTCATTTGCTCCTGTGTGATCTTAACAAGTCACTTGACCTCTGAGAGCCTCAGTTTCCTCATGTTTCAAGTCAAAGGAATGCATTTTTTTGAGAGTCAGATATATTACTGTACAATTGGTGAAAGTATTTTAGGAACACTGAAGCATTCTGCCATCATCAGCTGAAGAATAGAACCAGAGTTTACTAAAGCGTGTCCTGTCCTTTGAATCCAGCCCTGCCGTTTTCCACACTCACACGTGATCCTTCAGCTATTACTTAAAAACAAATTTCTCTGTCCTGAGTCTCATATTTCTTTTCTGCAGTTGTCTGATAAAGCATCTTCATTAACCACAAGAAAACGAAGGGTGAGGCCAGCTTTAGAAATGGGTGCTGGCTGCTGGGCTTCCTAAAGACCCATCGTGTGTATGACCCTCCATCTGCCTTAAAGGCCAGCCTCAATGTCCCAGAAGTTTCCTCTGTTCTTTTTCTTGGGGCAATCTCAAACAGCAACCATCTTTTGTCTCCTAAGTCAGAAATTTCCTTTGTCTTCTTTCCAGAGTCTTTAAATATTAGTTAAAAATGCTCAAGGTTGTTCCTTTTATGTTCTCTCTCTTTTCTTAAATATTAAAACCATTTATTACAAAGATGAACTATTACACTTGGTGAGACTTTTCCAGATGCTCTTGGTCTAACGGGAAATGTGTTTAGGATGGTACCATGAAATCCCAAGACCTGCCCTGAAATTTGTGTGTGCAGCTCTTCTTTGTCTTGTGACCTGAGGGCTAAATGTGGGAACAGGCACAGTCGTGTTGTGTCATTAAGAACCAGAGCCTACATTTAAAGAAAATTTAAATCTTTGACATCACCAGGCACTTCCTTCAAGTCTCATTGAAGGAGAGTTTCTCCTGGCCCCATGAAGCTGATCAGCTTTCCTTTTTAAAGGCAAGAATGATTGTGGGAAATGACTTTCCTGATTTCTGGCAGAAAGAAGCATCTAATCTAGTTATAAAAGTAGGAAATGTTTTTGGGTTTTTTTTTTCCCCTTGAGGAAGATTCTCCCTGAGCTAACATCTGTTGCCCATCTTCCTCTTTTTGTAAATGAGCTGCTGCCACAGCATGGCCACTGACAGGCGAGTTTGTGTAGGTCTGCACCCGGGAACCGAACACAGGGCCGCCAAAACGGAGCGTGCTGAACTTCACCACTAGGCCCCTGGGGCTGGCCCTGTAGGAAATGTTTTGACTCTGGTTTACTCACACTTCCTACCCCTCAGTTCTTCATCTTAAGTTTTCTCCATGGTTAAGTTGGTGAAGTACTTCCCAGTACTGCCTTAATTAGTACTTGACTGACCCAGTCGTCTTCTTCCCAGTGGATTTATTTCCAGACCTAGAGCTACCCACTGATGTGTTGGGGATAGGGGAGGAAGGCTGGGGAAGGTTTCTTTATTCCATTCCACTCTTGGGCAGAACTTTAAAGTGGGGCAACAATGCATATAAACAAATTAAAGTGTTATGAAGCTTATTTATTCTCAAATCCACCTGGAACTCCAGGATACAAGTGCTATTATACCTGCTTTGTAGGTGGAGAACTAAGACACAGAAAGTTAACAATGGAAGGTGCCTTAAAGGTGATGTCTTCCCACCTCCACATTTTATAGAGGAGGAAGGACTCGTCCAGCATGAAAGAGGGCTTAAGTAAAGCATTTCTATTGAAACTAGACATGCAGGAGCCTTGCTTGAGATTGGGATGGGGAGGGGTTTGGGAGTGATGTTTTAAGGGTATGAAAAAGTGTGTGGGGAAATCCAAAGAATGTGATGCAGTATAGCATAGCTGTTCAGAGAGGGATCTCTGCATGTGAAGGATGTGGATTCACATCTCAGCCACATTTGAGCTTTTTCTTCTTGCGTGAGTAAGTTACTTCACCTCTCCACATCTTAATCTCATTTGTTTTTTGTTTTTGTTTTTTTTTTGCTGAGGAAGATTAGTCCTGAGCTAACATCTGTGCCAGTCTTCCTCGATGTTATATGGGGATCGCCACCACAGTGTGGCTAATGAGTGGTGTAGGTCCACGCCTAGGATCCAAACCCGCAAACCTGGGCCACAAAAGCAGAATGCACCAAACTTAACCACTACACCACAGGGCTGGCCCCTCAGTCTTCTCATTTGTAAGATGGAACTAGTGAATTCAGTGCAGGTATAAAGTGAAATAATGTATATGAAGTGTTTAGCACAGTGCTGCGCACATGGTAAGCATTCAGTGTGTTAATTCTATTCATCGTCTTCATTATGATCAGCTTAGCACAACTTTATAATAGTTTTCTGAAGATTAAAATACAGGTACTAATATTAGCTACTCATAGGACTTTTGTTTTAAGTAAGATAATCATGTAAAGAGCTTAGAAGAGTAGCTGACACATAATGATTGTTCACTAAATGCTAGCTGCTGTTATGGTTATGGTTATTATTATAAGTATGATTTTGTGGTATTATTTTAGTATTCTTTGAAGCTAGGTGATTAGAGTCTGAAATGGCTTAGCTGCAGGAGCATTACACTTACTAGAATGCCTTACTCTAGTTGTGTTTAGTAGGGGATCAAACAGAAGAATTGGAAAGCCCAGAATGGAAGAGCAACTCAAAATCTGAAGAATGACAGATAAGATATTTTCTGCCATGCGGATCTGCACCACAACCTAAACCTAGCCCAGGATGACCTGCCAGCCTTGTCTAGCATTAAGGGCTGTTTCCAAGGGACCACCAGTTGCGCTCCCCTCCCATACATCTGTCTGCTCGTGCCTCTCCGGCCCTGTCTGTCCACCTCACTGCCCTTTTTGTGACTATCCTCTGGAGTGGGCCCAGTGTTGTGGCTTTTCACTCCTGCAACAGTTTCGCCATCATTTGAAAACTTTGCTGGCTCAGAGCTTTGTTGTACAGATCCAGCATTAACCAAGTAACACCTTTAAAAATAAAATCAGGTGGGATCTTTGTGGGCTTAAATTTCAGGTTTTGTAACCATACAGTTGACCTTCAGAGTTCAGTTTAACAATAAAGTGAGAATATTTGTATTCTTCGTTCCTGAGCTCAATTTTCTGTTTCTGTTTTGCTCTTTTGTTGTGCATGCCTCTTTAGGGGAAAAGGCAAGTTATAAATAAATTAAAAGCCTCACACCAACATATAGAAGCCATGAGACTCTGATTTTCTTAAAGGAGCACTGTTGTAAATGGCATCAAGATCATTTTGTAGAGTTTATTTGTTACTGAAAGGTAAAGCACTGAGGAAGACAGGCTCCTGCCAAACCTGGGAATGGTCCAGGCACGGTGCGGATGGCATTTGTGGTTTAATGAGTGCAAATCCATGTGTCATAGGCAAATACAGTTCACTTTAATAGTTTGATATCTCTTCACTCATCTTAAACACCTTAAGCTATTTGGCAAGGGAGGAAGAAATCAAGCAGATGAACCTGCTGAGATATGGCCAGGAGCAGTATTACTTCATTTTGATTGATGTTTTTACAACCTTATCTTCTAGATAAAAGCTACTGTAAACAAAAGCCTACCTCAACTGATTGTATTTAAAGGAAGCAAGAGCCACCTGTGTGCTCCCAAGTGCTTCGTTTTTCACAGCCGCCACCTCAACCTCCAGTAGTGTCCCTTCCAGGGACTAGTGCTCCTGTTTCCCACCAGGCTTTAAGCCACAGAGTCATCTTCCCCATGACAGCCTGGAAAGCACAGATTCCTAATAGCAAATCGTCTGGGCCTAGCTCTTCAGACTGTGCGACTTGGGCCTATCTTTAAGGCTCGTTTTCTCACCTTTCAAAATGACTTTCCTTCCCTATCTGGTGAGGAGTTATTAGCAACGGATTTTTATCCAGATGTGTGATCGTGCTCCTAGCTTCTCCTGAGGCAGGACTCTGTAGGGTATTCATTCATGCATTCATACATCCGCTCAGCCAAGATTTATTGGCTGACTCCTGTGTGCCTCTGAGATATAAGCTGCTCTCATGGAGCTTACATTCTAGAAGTGTTTGTTTGATAGCTGCAAGGCCAGATTATCTATATTTTCTTTTTTTTCTAAAAACCATATTTTTTTATTGTTTTCCCTCACCTGACCATTTTTTCCAACAACCTAGACGTTTCTAACTTCTAATTTTTCTTTTTTTTTGAGGAAGATTAGCCCTGAGCTAACATGTGCTGCCAATCCTCCTCTTTTTGCTGAGGAAGACTGGCCCTGAGCTAACAACCGTGCCCATCTTCCTCTACTTTATATGTGGGATGCCTGCCACAGCATGGCTTGACAAACAGTGCACAGGTTCGCATCCGGAATCCAAACCAGCGAACCCTGAGCCACCGAAGCGGACTTAACCGCTGCACCATCAGGCCAGCCCCTCTAACTTCTAAAATTCTTCTCTCCTTTCCAGCATTTGCCTTCATGGATCTGTAAAACTGAGAGTGTTTCTTTTGAGGACTGTGTGGGTTAGCCAAAGAGATTTTCCTTATCATGAAATATTTATTGTAAGAGAAAATTTTAACTACCCATTTAGAGCAAGTTGAGATCTGACATACCTGAAGCATTGTGTCACATTTGGTTAATGATAGATTTATAGGGTAAACATGTATCAGCCTTAATCCTTTAGTTATTTGACTTTGCCAAGGATGAAATTTCTGATGATTTTTTATTTTAAGCAGACTTTTATATATCCAGAACCCATAAATCTCTTTGTGCCTTGAGATAAATGTCTGACTGAACTCTGGGTTACCCTGTGATCTTTTGAGAACTCAGCCAAGGAAAAGAGACCCCATTCCCCCTCTACCTAATAATAGAAGACTACATGAAAAAATCTATTTGGGGTAAGCAATATTATATAAGAAAACCTTTTCTATTCCGTAACACATTTCTGATTTCTAGTATTCAGAAAGTTGGAAATGAAAAGTTCAGAAATAACCTCAAAATTTATCAGAGCGAGTGTCTGGTAGACTAACCGGTGAATACGAAAATGGGCGATCATCCCGTCAGCCCAGGCTTTGCCACCACGATGATCACTATCCATTATGGTTGTCATATCAATTATAAATTCTCTGGCATCAAGCACTAAATCAGCTGAAATGATGGGTTTGCCTTTGGCAAGTTTCCCTGGGGAAATAACTGAGAAAACGTGTAATAATTCACACGACCAGTTTTGTAAACTACCCCAACTTTTGGAAGAGAGCTGGGGTATAAATTCCGGGTAGATAGATATGATTTGCACCCAAGGTCCCCCTGAAGTGTTCTCTCACTCTTAGTACTTAAATGTTTTCAATGTAAACATGACCTTGGCACTTTGTGACTTTTAGGGTTTTGGTTTCTTTCACTGCACTTAGTATTTCTCTCTCCTTTCCATTTGAATATGTGTACTGCCCACTCCATACATCCTCATTTAAAACAGAAAGTCAGGCTATCATACTTGAGCTCATCCTCCAGTTTCACAAGGATATCATCTCATTATGCTTCTGATCCCATCGTCCCTTTCCATCTCTCGGGACCCCTAATGCCACTCTTCAGTCTCCCCATCAACAAATGAATGTATAATGAAGAAAATTAAAAAGGCCATTATATGAATAAATGTAACTTAGCTGAGAACTCACCTTTCCTAGGAAGACTTCTAGAATACCATATCATTACTCTAATTGTTCTACTGTGGACCTCTTGGCATTTTTTATATTCAATTGATAACTTCTATTTTACACTTAAAATATGAATTAAAATTTGAGTTATAAGCAAGTTAAGGGTGGGGGGGGCCTTTCTTTTGTGACTTGTGCTCTACACAGGATGGATATGCAGGCTTGTATATAGATTCTTAATAACGTGGCAGGGCTGACCCACTGCCAGGAGTAAGCGTTTTTCCAGGAAAACAGATATTAAAGACAACAGATTAAAGACGAAATAGCTCTGCCTTTGTTTTCTGTTCCAGCTATCTCACTTTTTCTCTTCTGAGAAGATATTTATAATAGGCTGGAAAGACTGTAAGTATAGCATCTAAGTATATTCAACATGGGACAAAGCGAGGTGGAAATTAAGCACTTTTCCAGGCAATTTAATGTAGACATGAAAATGCCGAGTTATGTAAACACCAAGGAGAATTTCAGGTGGTTGTGGTTGTGTATTTATATACATTTTAAGTTTTCTTCAAAATAATGTATTTTCTGTTTATTTTCTACATGGCATAAAGGCCTGAAGTGAATCAGTATTTATAATATATTTTTTCTTTTTTCTTTTCTCTTTTCAAAATTATAGACAGTGAGTTCATGTTACAAAGAGATAGAGTTGCATTTTTAATAACCAAGATACATGAACTGAATGAGAATATTCATAACTAGGGTTCTCTTTCTTTAGTCATTTCAATTTGCAAACACAAACCTGCCAACCAAAAAAAGTAAATGAAACAAACAAGTTATATTTTTATTTCATCTCTAGATACTACAAAAGAAGACTATTTGCATTGTGTATGAAATTGACCGTAGTGCCAGAACCTTATGATGCCATATTACATGATCACTAATCTATTATTATTGTACACATATTTACACACAGGCATAAATACACACATACTTCACATATAAACATGTGTGAGCATATTTTACTTGGACTGAAAAGTTATTTACAACTCTGTCTGGAGATACATACAAGAGTGATTAACAAGTGCATAACCAATCTACTACATGCAGATTAAAACTAAACAAACAGTGTAAGAGTTTATTTTAAAACAATTACAAGATGTTTTATATTTCTCCTTCGTCCTGAACTGTATGTTTGAGAATGCATTCTTCATAAAAACCACATGCAAGTCTTTTTGATGGTGAAACAATTGACTTCCAACAGCCACATGTCTACACACATCCTCAGAAGATATCCCAGACCCCACACAGCAACTCGAAATGGGAAAAAAAGGAAATCATATATGATTCTCTGCTATTCTTTTTTTGGAGAAGTTTTCTATTTACATATGAATTGAAATAAAAGATTTGGGTTGGGAACAAAGATTTGAATCAATACAACTAGGTTTTGTTTTGACTCTGATGAAGACCCTCATGAACAAGAAACTTGACTAAAATCATCAAATCACTCCACAGTCCTCTTGTCATTCTTCAGTTGAAAATTGTTTGTTTTATTGACTTGATCCAGATTTATACTGTAGGACTCTAGTGCCTTGAGAATCCTTTGTTATGTAATCATGGTAATTCAGCTCATTGAGAAGAGCAGTATTAGATCAGTTTCATGAGTTTTCCCTTATTTTATGTCGAGAGGCAAATTGTGTAATAGAATATGAACCCCGCCGCCATCCATATATATTACCAAAAGAGATGTAAAAGCATACTGAATTTTTTTAAATATGTAGTAGTTTTCTCATAGAGACGAAAATATAGATAAGCCAAGTTAATGCCACAAACATGAGATACATCTCTATACTAAAGGTATTTTAGGAGCAAAAATAGGCCTTTGGGGTTCACTGTCTCAACCCTGTTTAGCAAATCTGAACCTTCTTTTTTGGGAAAACAAATCTCCACCTGACACGCTCACTTAGGCCCGCTGCTTCCCTCAGTTTTCCTCGTAACCTCTTCCAGCTGTTCATTTCCATTTATATGAACAGGCTGTGGCAGCGTTCTGGATTACTCCTCTTTGCTCGTGTTTAGATTCTGCCCCATAACTTCTGAATCCCCTCACCGTGGGAAGCGCTTCTCTCCTCAGAACTTGATGCGGGACTCTGTAATTCTCATTCCCCAGCTTACCTCCACCTGCTTGTCAAGTGCTTTAAATACGCCCCTCACATGTAATCATATTAATTTCTTTTACCCGAATTATAAGTTGCTTTTCCATATACTTCCTAAATGTGGTGACACTTAAGTCAAAATAAGTAGCTAGACAAAAAACTTTTTAGCGTGAAACTATTGACTTCATACTGGAAGAATGATTCCTTGTAGCCAGGTGAATCCCAATTCATCTGCTGGGTTTTTGATTTGTCACCTGCCCTCCAGGCCCCTGCTCGTCTCTGTTTTTCAGGTGTTGTCAATATTTTTCAAAGTTGAATCACTGTTAGAAATTGCTCCGTAAATACAAGGCATACTGAGAGACAGTACAGTGCCGTGGTTACAAGCACAAGCCGTAGAGACCAGACTGCTTAGGTTCAAAGCCTGACCCCTTTTGTGCCTCAGTGTTTTCATCTGTAAAATAGGGATCATAGTACCCCCCATCATTAGTGTACTTGTGAATATCAAATTAGTCTGTACATATACAAGTGCTTGAAACACTGCCATACAAGAAGTGTGCAGTAAATGTTAGTTACCTCTTTGTTCTTGGTGATTGGAATGATTTTATATGTATTTAGACAGCTTCATAGACATATGTCTGCTCAAGGGTCCTCTGAAATCTGTGAGGACGTAGAAGCTAAATGGGCTTCAGGAAACCAACCATGGAGTTGGTTATTGGGACTGGCTTAGCAAAATGATATCTATCAGTGTGACTGGAAATCTGTGAATTCCCGCACCCGCCTTTCATTTCAGCATCCCCTGAAGAAGGTGCCTCAAGGAGAAGTCTAACAATAGAAGGTTAATTTCTTTTCTCCAGAAGTAAAAATGCCGTCCAAGTAATTTCTGCATTATAGGATAGTGTGGAGGCATAGCAAGGAAGGGGTGGTATTTTTCTTACAGTTTAGAAAGAATAAGCAAGTCTTTCCTGAATTTGGGGGCCCAAATTTTCTGACCCAACCTCTGAGTTTCTGAGAGAGTTATAGAAAGCCTTAGGCTGAAAAACATGATTTATCACTTAGCCCATTTCTGTCCAACATTCATAATCTGACAACCTCAGGGACTATCTGAGGATAGCGAAACTTTTCTGGAAAACTAAGAATTTGCTCGCTGAAGTACCATTTTTAAAACATTCTTGGTGACAATTTCTTAAAAATATCTTACAGATTGCACTGCCTTTTTTAACTGAACAAAATGTAACCAGCGTCTCTTTTTCCTGGACTGTCCTCAGCACCTGTTGAAGTTGACAAAGCCCGTTTGCCCCAACTCCACACAGCCTTGGATTACCACAGTTGGGGTTTTTTAAATGTCTCTTCCATGGTTGTCAGCAGTCACTCACCTCGACTGGCAGTGTTCTCACCCCCTATCTCCACCTCCTTCACATTTGTAGCTTCAGAAGCCCAATAACCAAGTTTAACACCAAAACCACAGAACTAGAGAAAATATGCAGAATTCTGCATTTTTATATATGATTTCTGTACCTCTTTGGGTAACCCCAGCATCCTAACTATACAGTAGGGAGGGGCATTGGTCTATAGTCTAAGTTAGGAGCCAAGAAGCTCTGCTAGTGTGAAAGCACACAGTCGCTTCATATCTGAGATTTGCTTTGATGAAGAGTTGCTACCTATTGATAATCTCGTTCAGTAACCGCTTCTGCTATTAATTATGGGTGCAGGTGTAACTGAAAAAGGTCTATCTATAGCCAACAGGAAGAATAGTATTTGATTACACATGTCTGTAGTGCATATATATATATATATATATATGTATATTTCATTTATAACATATATAGTAGTTATCTATTGCTAGATAACAAATTACCCCAAAACTAAATGACTTAAAATAACACACATTTGTTGTCTCACTTTTTCTGTGCATCAGGAATATGGGCATAGCTTAACTGGGTCCTCTTTTTCACCATCTCTCACAGACTGCATTCAAGGTATGAGACCCAGATGTGGTCTCATCTGAGGGTTTGATTGAGGAAAGATCCACTTCCAAGCTGTCACTCAGTGATTGTTACTCATGTTGAATCAAAACCTGATTCTTGTTACTTTCAAATGTTCCCTAAGTCTATGCTTAAGAGCTACAGCATGAATCTGATCTCTTCTGCTAAGAGCACCCTGAGAATCAGAAAAAGGTGAATGAGCCTATTACCACCCTAAGTGCTCATTTCTAGGTCACACATACTTTGTTATTCTCACAGTTCCTCAAATATCCTGGAGTTCTCCTCAGGATCAGTTCCAGACTAGAGATATTCTCCTAAAATATGACACCAGAACCCTCCCAGACACTCTAGGCATGCTCTAAGCAGTGCAGAGGGCATTTCCTCCCTCTTTCTGGTTCAAGTCTAATACTGGGTCACCCTGTTTAGTAGACTAATTGCTGCATCATAGTGAGACAGTCACAGACCCTACAGCTAGACTGCCTGGGTTCCAAAATGGGTTCCTCCACTTTTTAGCTATGAGACCTTTGGCAAGATACTTACTTACTCTGTGCCTCAGTTTCCTTACTTGTAGAATGGGGACAATAATTGTACCTACCTCATGGAGTTGACCTGAGAACTAAATGGATTGATCAGTGTCTAGCACATAGTAAGTGCAATGAAAGTGTTAAAATTAATATTGTTATAACTGTTATTATTACTAACAGTATGATCTGTAAGCATGCCCTTAGTGTGCCCAGCCTGAGCACTAATAAAAATGTGGAGCCATGTCAATGACCAAGTCCTGCTAGCATGCCTAGCTCTAGACTACCACTGATTTGGTACCCAGTACAAAGCTATCTGATCTTATTAATACTAATTCCATGTTCTCCATCTTGTCCCTGAGGGTATCTGTTATGTACCAGGCACTGTGCTAGGCCTGGAGGACATGAACACAAATAAAACATGGTCTTTGCCCTCAACAGGATCACAATATAGCAAAGAGACAAATGGTGAAACAGAAAGATAACCCCTGGGAGAAAGATAGACACAAAACCCACAAAAGGGTACCCAGCTTTCATTCCACAATCTCCTATTTAATTTCTCTAAATACTCTAAAATAGAAGGAAACCAGAGAAACACAATTTAAACACATTTATAAGATTGTTGTTATTTATGGGGAACTTCGTCTTTCGTATCCTCAAGGTCTTTCATGGCTCTTGACTTTCACCTCCCGTTTTTTCAAGAGGTATTTGTTATTTTTGCTAATTTGGTTGTATTTTATTTGCAAACAAAATTACTTGTTCAAAAGTCACTTGCATTCCAGTCTCTGCTCCACAGGAGTTTTTAAAAATCCATTTGGAGTCTTTGATCTTATGACTTGACCATGAGTATAGTAACCTTAAAATTATAGTCAACCTTGAAATGTGTTTACAGAATCAATTCAGATATCCGTATACATCCCGTTACTGAGTGTCTCCGGCTGGTCGAGAGAGCTGCAACCCCAGTAGCAGACCAACCCTCTGCTTTGCACGTTCCCTCAGACCCAGGGACTCTGTTTTCTTTTAAACGCCGTTAACAATCTCTTTGATTTTTATTGGTCACAAAGGTTATGTTTGCCTTCCCAATGATCTCATTCTTGTCCAGTAGTGCCACAACAAATGGGAAGAGGCATCAAAAAGGTGAAATCGCTCAACCCACAAGCATGTACTTGACCTACATAAAGATTTTCTAGGTCCTGTTTTCTCCTTGTTTTGCCCGTTTTCAGAAGGAAATGCTGGAGTTGGATTGCTTGGTTTTTCAAATTATCAACCAAAACATTCCCTTCTGTTAGTTCCGATACCCGAGGAACTGATGATATAAAGTTGTTTAATGTGGTCAGCCTCTTCATAAACAGATAAGGCGCTGAAAGGTTATCTTCCCAGCATCTGATAATCTCTGATCCTGAGCTGTTGGAGAAAGCTCAGAAATGCAGTCACGTAGGTATCGGGAACAAGGCCAGATCATGTTCTCCCATTAAATTTGCAGACTTGTCACCCTCGAAAGCCCCTACTATTTTTGTCATTCAAAGACCACATAATTTGAAAGCCTCTGTCTACCAATCTCCATTTACAAAGAAAAGCTGTCTTTCTTTGTCTTTAATTAATTAAGTACATACTGTCCATCTGAGCTTTTGAGCCACATGAAAGAGCTAGTATTACCTAAATTAATATAATTCCATCCAAAATGTAAGAAACAAAGACTTAGATGGTAGAGCCCTGTTAGGATTCACTTCTCACATATAATGAAAATAGTTCATCGATGGTGTTGCTGCCCTCAGGGAGCCCTGGCCGCAAACCACAACATGAGATGTTCCGATTCACAGTCTTGCGAAACCTTTTCTAGTTTTCGATTTCATCTTTTGCCTCACAAGTGAAACCAGTCTATTTTCTTGGGCATTGAGGTGTTCCCCAGCCTGGCTGTTCTGCCTAGAAAATGCCATTTTCGTAAAGAGCTGTCATGCTTCGTGTCCTTTGGCTCATGATTTAGCTGTTCAGGGAAAGTGCAGGCTGCTCTTGCTCTCTCCATGCTGGTGATGTGTGTTTTTGTTTTATTAAATCTTTAAAACCCTGGGCTTGTTGTTTATGACCCCCATATATTCTTTTGTTCTTTTCTAGGACTGGTTAGATCACATTTTTTTTCCTCCCTTTGTGAAAATAGTAGTGCCTTTCTAAAGAACATCATGGCCTCCGGAATGGCTGCATAATAAAATGGAGGAATGTGTTGAGCTTAACGTGAGGTCGAGGTCTGTGGAGGCTGTGACTCAGGGTTGCCTCACTGATGGGAAGGTTTGAGGCCTCTCAGACGTGCTCCTCAAAATCACGGATCTTCCTGCTCTTGCCAGACTTGTTTTGAGAAATCTAAGATCATTCGATACTAATCACGGAGCTCTTTGTAAAATAAAGCTACCAAATAGTGTGTGTTGAGTTGCGGACAATTGTTTGTGATTAAAAGTTACTAAGAAACCCTCGGTTAAATGAGAGCAAGATCTTCTCCAGGTGTGAGCTTCACCTTGCATGCATTTAAGCCCAGGGGCCCTGCACAGCCTGTGCCACAGGTGCCTGACTCTTCTGACCACAAAGGGAACTCTTCCTCAGAGATGTTGAGGAAGAAGAGAGCATTTGCGGCCAGCCCTGAATTCAGGTAAATGTTGCAAGACCTGGACTGCGAGGCATCTCATCATATACAGCTCCTGCGTCCTCCAGAACAAGGTCAGCTGATGAGTTGCCATGTCGTGGTTCTGTCCCTGCATGGAAGGGATGCAAAAAGTTTTAATTAATCTTGCATACGACTTGGCTACCCTACTCATGTGAATCCCCAAATAAACCGTTCCATGACATCTAGTTGAACTTGTTCCTGTACATACAGTATCTTGCAGCCCATCCTGTACTGTTAGTTTTGGCAAGTACACCACAGCATACAATAAATCATAGAAGGAAAAGTTTTTTGGCCTAGAGTGGTTCAGCCTGCTGTAATGTCAGAATACAGAAAGCAGTTCTGTTTTTAGACATCCTTTTACTAACCCAACATTCATAATTTATGATTTCACTGTAAAATTCCTGCAACATGACACCCAAAGTAGTGCTGCCCTTTAATTAAGTACTCTCGGTAGGAAAAACGTGAAACTGATGTGCAAAACATCTCTGTGTGCATGGTGATTGATAGTGATTACATCTTTATGAACCCAGCCTAGAGGTCTCAACTTCCTGATGGGCGAAGTCGTCTCTAGGACTACTTCCTGAGTCTGCTGCTAACCAAACTGGAGATACTGCTGAGGCACAATTCAGAAATACTGACGTTTTAAGCCTGCCTCTGTCTATACTTTTTCACAAGTCTGTGATGTTATTTCTCATTTTCATGATAAGAACCCATGACCAAATTTCATGCCGTCCTCGCACTTAGAGGTTGTGGTGCAGAGAATGAAGGATCAGGGAGAGGGTCTCTTTGAGGGATCCTAGTTGTCACGTGAATTTTTTTTTTTAAAGACTAGAAAGAATGGATGAGAGAAGGGCCTTCGGTCCCTGTTAATATGTGAATGGAGCATCATAGCCAGAAGAGGACCTTGAACTGTTCCATTTTTTAAATTATTTTTCAAACATTCTTTTCTTTTCCTTAGTTGAAAATAGGTAACTGTAATTTTTAAAAGATACCTCTAAATGTTAAGAGACTGAATTCGATGCCTGTGTTCCCCAGCTCGCCGCTGTTTCGATTCTGGTTTTATCTTTCATCAACTAAGTGGTCACATGGGCCTGAGCTCAGACTGAGAGGGAATTAGGGGGGTGCATGTCTCTGAAATACTTCAGGTTTCTTGAAAGAAAGGTAACAGTTCCATCCAACGTGGTAACAGTTGTATTAAATAAGCTCTTTGGTGTAAGTTCAGCTACTTTCAGTCATAATCGTAGCAACTGAACCAAAAACTGTGCAATGAAGTCGTGTAATCATTTTATCAGTGCTTCAAAGACTGCCTTTCTCTGGAACCACATCGATGCCCTCTGTGTATGTTATTTGCTCGTGTTTTTGCAGGTTTGGGCCAGGCTTAGTCATCTACTGGTACGGATTTATCCAGGAGCTGGACTGTAACCGCGACAGGGGCATCCTGCTCAAAGCCTGTTTCCCCACGGACATTGTCACCTTATGCCATGGCGTAGCTTGACCCTGATGATCCTGGAAGAGAAGCTGGGCGGAAAAGGTGAATCCGGAAGCAATTTTACTTTCCTGCCGCGTAAACTCCTGGCAACATCTGCCTTGAACTTCGGCTGAACTCTTGCAGCCCGTGCTCACACCACTGCCTCTTTAGACAAACATATCAAGAGTTTCTGTTTTCCTTCATCCCTTGCTGATGCGGACAGCCAAGAACTACAGACACAACCCACTCATTATCAGCATTTCTGTCTCTGTCAAACAGTTAGTTTATAGATAGTCATAATCTTTCTTCCTTCCGGATGGTTTCTCCTTGTATACTGAACAAAAGAAAAAATGTGGAGACTGAAAGGTGTGATTTTTCAATTCTCCTGCCAGTTACCGAATCACCTTCTTCTTTTCTTTCTAAGCCTCCGTTCATTTCTCTCTCCCTCCCCCATTCTCTTCATGTGCACTCACAGACACCCAGTGTTACGTTACCGTCATGGAATAATCTAGCACAATCCCAGCAAAGCTCAAGACGTGAAGGCTGAACCTGAATTTTCTCTCTCACCTGCAGGGCTCCAAGGAGACCCCAGTGGTGGCCTGTGCTGCCTGCTAGTTTTGTCCAGTCTTTACGGCTTCCTGACTAATATGGCACTGAGCCAAGCTGAAAAAATATACTTGATGAGAATTTCCTCTTCTTATAATACTTACTTGAACACCAAACATTTCCCATTTATCTCATTTAAAAGTATTAGTTACATTGTGTCTGGAAACCACACTTTTTCTTTGGGCCGGGGGCTTAGGGGATCAAAGCTCAGTGCCAGCATTTATTTTTAAACATGGCTGGTTGTCAGTGTGTATGGTAGTCAGTATTTTTATGAGAGAATATTTTAAAAGCACATTCTGTACACTGCTTTATATCTGCATTTTATACCACATATTACATAACACTCAAATAATTTAGGCATAGGAAATCTTCAGCTTTGAATGAATTAAGTGTACCAGAAATAAACCTAGGATGATTTTCAAATAAGCAAAATAAAGGAAATTTTGTATTTGTTCACTCTAATTTAGTGACTTTTTATGCTACAAATCAAATTGCAATCTATAGCAAAACATCAATAAATTCATTATAAACCTACCTTTTGGGAAGTTAAAGATTAATCTATCCCCAAAAATGTATTTAGTAAAATATTTGCCCCCATGTCGACAGAACATAATAACTTTTATCATGTTGAATAGGTGAGTTTGGAAATATTAATAAAAAATGTAACTTGTATAAACACCTTGAGGTTATATGCGTTGCTTGGTTCTTTCAAAAGACTAAATATGCCATTAGTACCTTGTTCGTTTTGTACCTGAGAAGGTTTGGAAAAATCTGCCCGCTGCCTTTCCTTTTGAAGGACACAAACATGTTGGGTCCAAACGTATGGATTTTAACTCTGTTGTGGGTTGTATTAAACAAAAGAAGAAAGAGGAAGAAGATGAAATGGTGAGGAGGTATCAGGTAAACTTCTCTTTCAGCGTGGAATTCATCATGCAGGTTTTGTGGGTGAAACAATGATTTGAAACCACTGCTCTTGTGTTGATACACACACACTCATTTTAAACAAAACTGTTGTTCAAAGCGCTTTTCACAGCCTGCTCTAAACTGCTTTTTATCCTTTAGGAATAAATGACGTTTCTCTGCATAGATATGGAAAACCTTGTTAGGCCCTTGTCGAGGATTTGTTTGTTTGACATTAAACAAATCTATGATGAGAATGCACAAATAAATTACAAAATAATGGAGGTACTTGCATTTCCTGTCCCTTCTCCCTGGTGGCCTGACATGACATGTTCTGAGAGGGTATCCGAGTTCTCCGGCAAAGGCCCCATCTCCTTTTTACGAACAAGGTTTTAAAATTTGGCCCTCAAAAGTGGAAAAGAAACCAGCAGTAAACTGTACATACTGTGATAATGTCACAAGTTATTCAGAAGTAAGATTTTTCCACATAAAAACTAATGTAATTATTGTATCTGCTGCTTTTCGATTGGAGGGGTGTGGGAGGAAGGGAATCATGTCCCCAAGTTGGAAGCTTAAAGCCTCTTTGTTCTTTTTCTTTTATGCTAGAAATTCATATCTGTGTTATATCTGTATGTGTTGTTTGTTTACTTGTTGGTTTTTTTAGTTTAGACAATATAAACGTTAACCCTGGAAAGTAGACGTGGGATGACAACTTTTTTTTATTGCTGTAGTCATTAGAACATGAACATTAAAGCCAAATCTTGTTTTATGGTGCATTCTGCAAACTGTGCTAATGAATTATGCCAACCCAGAAAGCAGGAGTGTGTGGAAGACGTAAAACTAAATGATGTTCTCTCTGGCATATATAGACTTGCCAAGCATCTGCTCTCACAAACAGATAAGGGACCCCATTTGAGGAATGGCGAGGGATCAGCTCAGAGCAAAGCTGATCCAACACTGATGTTAAAGGTGATTTCACAGACTCCTTCCCTCCCCCATCCTTATGTCCACCCCAAAACAAACATAATAAGAATCCTTTTTTTTTTCTTTTGCCTTATAATGAATTGTATTTCAGCTCTCCTAAACACTCCTAACGTTGCGTATACAAGGGAAGGCTCAGGGATCCAAAGGTGAAAGCTAGATCTCAGGGGGAAGTAATTTTCTTTTAACGATAGGTCTATTTGCCTGCTCATTATTGGTGAGGCTTCTTGATTCCATGCTGGAAAAGATGGTAAATTGTTGGTCCCTGGTGGGTGCATTAACTCATACAGGCCACCAGGGGATTGCTTGAGCCCTGGATGAGGTAATTCCCTAAACGGGCCCTGGTGGGCCACGCTAATTAATGCCCAGCACCCAAGTGAACAGTCAATTCACTCGCCTCTCACTGAGGAGCTGCGCCCATTGTTTCCTTTCCTCTCTGGAGCCAAGATACCTTAAATGTCTGCTCTTTTTACCCCACTCCCCTCACAGACTTGGTGTCTCACTTGAATAAATCTTTACTGCCTTCATATGCTACTTCCCACCTCTTCCCACCTCTTCTGTCATCTTCCCCTCCCTAGCCCTTGCCAGTTTCCTTCCACAGGGACATGTATTCTGTACTTTCTCACTACTCCTTGGCTCTTTTTCTCTCCAGAAAGTGATCCCAGAACCAAAATGCCTCCCATCTAAGTTCTGATCCATAAGTCTTACGGGTCGGGGTTGGCAGGGAGCAATTGACCTAATCTCTTTGGAGAAAAGCACACCTCAGCATCCTCCTCGTGCCAGAATATTTAAGGGCATCTGTGGCACCTGAAGAATCATAAAAGTTTTAACTAAGACTTTACAGAGTCAAATATGGTATGAGGTTTATGTCATCAGTAAATGTTTTAACAAAAGGAGCCAAAAAACATACAAGGTTTACAGCTACTTTCAGCCTGAGTGCTGTTCAGCTGATAATGAATTAAAATAGTAAGATGGCTGTATGATTTAAGTAGAGAAACACCCCTAGCTCATTCATTGTGGGGGCAGCTTGCCATTTTCCATGTGATGAGACGGGAACAAGTTGCCTCAAGGTATAACTATTTTGTGACAAGGATGGAAGGAGACAATCTCCCAGTTGGCACATTCTCATTAGGCTTAAGGAACAAAGCAATCTTAACTAAAGAGGAAACTAAGGCAAACAATGGGAGTTTGCCTGCAATGTCACCATTTATAGAGAAGCGCTGTTCTGAACCTGTCTAAAGTCACTCCTAGATTAAGGAAGGGTCACAGTGACAAAGTTTGGACCATCTAATTGCATCACCCAAAACTAACCTCCTTCTTTATAGTCAACATGGTCTGAACATGTTTTATTAAGAACATGCCTGGATTCCAAAGATTAAATAACGAAGATGGAATTATGAATTAAATAATAACCAGAACAGCTTGGGTTCCTCTTGTGTTTTTCACTTTCCTGCCATTGTTTTTGAACATGCCTGTGAGACAAAGAGCTGCTTAGGTCAAGCACTATAAATTACAGTTTTCGTACAATAGTAATCCCCTAAAATGATTTCAAAGCTTCATCAAAGTACTTCAGAACAACTTTTAAAACTTTTCCACAATACAAGGGGAGGGCAAATGCTCATTTGATGCCTTAATTCGATTCATTCAATATAGCAAAGTTTGATCTTGGCGTCATACCTACTTTATCTAAAATCCAACTCAGTTAAATAGATGTAACTTCTTACTGATTCAGTACAAGCAAAGGGGATTTAAGTTTTCATCCAGTTAACCAGAACAACTGAACATTTGGAGTCACTTGTAAAGAAAAGAAATTACAGTATCATTTTAAAATAAGCATAATTTGATAATATTTAATTGTGATATTCCAGGTACTTGACTGTCTGATTCCCTGTGCTTAGAATAAAATGGATATCAGTGGATTTACTTGGCATTTTAATAATCATCATGGCAACAGATATATTTAGTTTTTCATCCCTTTTCCTTCGTCTCTTGGACTTATGTGGCACTGTCTTCTATCATAGGCAAGGTTGATGGGAAGTACCCCAGTGATAGCAAAGCTAAGCAAGTTCTAAGCTCAACCATATATAAAATAGTGTGAGATTGCTGTAACAACGTCAGGCTTAGCCAGAGACCCAAGGTACTAAGTCAAGGTAATTTTTATTTTTTAAAAGGAAAGTCATTTTGAAATGCTGACATGAAATATAACCAAGTCAATTAAGTAAGAACAATTGAAGTTCAGAGTTTAATTGAGGGCTGCACACAAAGCCAGTTACCGTTAACCTAAAGTGGTCATGAATTCCTCTGGAAAATGCTTTGGTTAAAGGTATTTCTAGAATAACTAGCAATTTTTTCTTTAAAAAAGATGCCTTTGTCATTTTTACATTCAGAAATAACAATTTAGTGTGTCTATAGTAGACTTTCTATATTTTTAAAATTTTAAGTGAAATTTATTTTATAGGACAAATCAAAGTTTATATAGTCAAGATCACCTCTGCAGGAAACCATATTTTTATCAGTAAATTGAAAGATGTAAGGACCATTTGATTATGCCACATTTATCTCAATTATTGACTTATTTCTTTCTGTAGTTGCTTGATTGCAAGATTTCCGACTAGATTGGAAGATCCATAGCGTAAAACTGTATCTTGGTCACTGCTCTATCCCCCAATAGCTAACAGAGATTCTGTCACAGAGCAGGTGTTCACTAAATGTTGAATGAACGGATGAATGACTATTAAATCTATATTAAATATGTTCTCACTTGCCTTAAAGAAATAACTGGAACCTTTTAACTGTTTCTTATTTTCTTCACCTAGAAAAAATGGGTGTATTTACTGGAATCAGAGGAAAACATCCTATATGTTGATGTTAATTAAAAAATCAATTACTTTAGAAACCCTCAAAATCTGAAATAAATCAGATTCATCCACCAGAGTTTGTTTAGGTTGCATATTTAGTTTTAAGGGGAATTCATGTAACTTCATTGCATTTGCCTTAAAGTTAGCCTTAATATTTATTGTTTATCTATTATATTGCTAAATAAACTAGAACATTTAAAAATCCTGTCTTTGTTTCTCTTTTTTTAAAAAAGGGCTTAAGGCTTAGCTTTATTATTTATTATTAATTTTATTATTTTTATTTGTCTTTATTTCTATTTAAGAAAAATTTTCCCCTTAGATCAAGTCAGGGCCCCAAATCAAATGTTTCAAATATAAATTTGGGGGTGTTCAGTGGAGTTATTAGATCAACTGCAATGGCACTTTTATTTGCTCACTTTTGTAATACTGAGTTGGTGGCAAGTGCCACCTGGCCGTATCAGTGATGGGCTGGCTCAGGAAAGAAGGCTTCTTCAGTCATTTGCCACTGGGCTCTGACTTCGGAGAGATGCTGTCCGTGAACTGCTCTGTGGGTGTTTCCCTGCTAGTCATTAATTCAGAGTATATCATCATTTGGAAGCCGAAGCCATTTGGTATATTTCCTCATATTTTGGAAATATAAGACAAAAGGAACTGGAACTTCCACATTTCTTCTTCGCTCTGTCAGTTTCCCAGGACTTGATTGGGTGGGGCTCTTTGGTACGAGATGCCTTCCATGAGTATCTGGAAGGAACTGGCAGCCAGGACAGGTTCCCTGAGACCAGTGGGTCTCTGGCTCCATCTGATATTTCTGTCCTATATTTCTAGCATTTAGGCTATTTAAGCACAAATATTTATTGAGTCCCTAAAGTGTAGTTAGAAGTGTTTGAGGTACTGAAGAGAATTTAAAAATATGCAATAAAAGGTCATTCTTGAAAAAAAATTATTACTCCTCAAAATGAACAAAAGATTTGAAAATTTCAGAAAAGGCCACACAGTATAATAAAGAAAGAGGCAAACCTATGAGGCTTTTAATAAGATATTTTAATTCCAGACTATGGGCAGCAAAGAGTTTTCTATTTGCTTTTGGCGGCTGCATTCACTGCTGTTGAGAAAGATGCTGAGGCTGCATTCAGCCCAGCAGGAAATAGGGTTATGATCAGTTATGGGCACTAGTCTTTGGAGTAGGTAGTGATCGCATAGATGCTATATATTTTTCAGTTCCTGCCCTAGGCCATTCATGTTTAGTGCAAGTATAAATAAATTCTAAGTACTTGGAAGAGAACTCATAGCCTTGTTCATGGGCCTGAGTAATAAAACAAGCAGTAACATTTTCCATCGCTTCTCTAACATCAAGTGAAGTGTTGGTCCAGGACTGAAATCTGTTTAGTAATTCATCTTAAGCTAAAAATGTCTATAGGAATATGATTTAAGAACCCAAACACTAGGAGACCACAGATAATTATTGCTGTCAGTAAAGTAAATGCCTACAAGTCAAATGACATTTTAATGAAAAACATTAGGTCTCTGTCTTTTTGGCTCTGAGTAAAGATTTTGAGATTTGAGGATTGTTCTGTTAGATGGTCTTACACATTCCTTAGTTTTTTATGTGGGTTTTTTTTCCCCAGTAAAACCAGGCTAGGTTTGAAGATCAGCTGCAGACTGGGCCTTCCTTCTCTTTCATGGTCTTTCTACCAACTGGGTACCAATTTCCTACTTAGTAGAGTGCATTTTCATCACGTAGTGATTGCATATTTGTAATATTTGTTTTAAAATATGCCCCCAAGAAGAAGTGTTAAAATATTTTCAGGATGAAAGAGATTGGTATGCTTTCCATGGTAATGCAGTTTTTGTTAATATACTTACCATTAAGCATAAATAATTTTCCTAAAACCTTTTAATTGTATCAGTTCATTAATTCTGGCAGTTAAAATAATGCCGATCATTGCACATGGAAAATTAGTAGGTAAAAGTCTTAAAAATATTTTGTTTCTTGCTCATTTGAAGAGAAGAATCCATCTTAGTTTTCAAAGCTACAATTTTTTAAAAAGCATTTTGCAATAAATGAAAAGAAACACTCCAACATAACAGAAGATAATTGAAAAGCAGAACAACAAAAGAGATGGCAAAGTGGACATGAGTGCGTTGCATGTAAATGTAAAACTCAGTCTTGGTAAATTATTTTCATCTTACTTGCTTCCCCACTCTCCTTGAATGTGTTTCCCAATGACAAAGGGGTTAAAAACAGCAGAATGGGGGCGTGGAGTGAGCAAAGAAACTCATGCGAGAATTGAATTGCATTTTCAGATGGTTTCTTGAAAATTCCCTGAGAGGTGTATGGAAAGTAAAATTGAAGCATTAGCAAAGATGAAATGAGTTTGACTCATCGACTTGGAGAATTTTAAAATTGGAAGGGACCAGAGGCCTCATTGTGCAGATGAAAAAATTGAAGTCTGGAGAGGTCAAGTGACTGGTCCAAGGTCACATAGCTGGCTAATTAGAGGCAGAACACGAATCTGTACCTCCTAACCTCCTGTCCACTGTCCTTTCCACCATAGGGTTAATAATTTATTCCAGAAGGAATTCCCAAGACCTCGGTTATGTTTATTTTTTACAGAGTAAACGGTCATGGTATAATTTTAAATGAACATTCTGAACCTTACTGTCCGTGCCCTGCCCTGATGCCTGAATCTCTATAGAAGAAATCAGCTGGTATTTTGACAGAAATAATTCTCATTTCACTGACACTTTGGTAAGCTAAAATCCTTATCATTTGGTGGCAATCAGTTTCTACACAGTGCTGTTTAGCCTAAGGATGTGCCACTAAGAATGAATTTGGAAACATTTTTAAGACATTTTTCCCCTCCTGGCCAATTTACATGTTCATTTGATTCTCCTGCCGTTGAAAAAGATCCACAGATGTTACGTTTACCATCTCCTCTTCCTGTAAGGATAAGATAATATTTAAACCAACAATAATTCATGAACTTTTCTGATCATCACCAAAAATGATTAACATATAATATTCTAGAACTGTAGCCAGTAGACCATGGCGAATTATACACGCTTGACGACAGGCTGGAATCTCTGCTTCTCCCCTTACTTTGAACTCCCTAACAGCTTCAGTTTCTTCATTTGTAAAATCTAAATAATACCTATCACATGGGACTATTATGAGAATTAAATAAGATTAGTGCTTAATACATCATAAATCATAGCTCTGATAAAATTAGTATATCATATAGTTGTATTATACATTAAATAATTATTAATATTACCATAGAAGGATCCCTTTAATAAATGATATGCACTATCAAAAATGTGTATTTTCTATGTTAATGTGTAAATCAGTATAAGGTGGATAGCTTAGCTTATTACTGCTTTTTCTTAAGCTCATTTAGAGAAAGCCGTTTTTCCAAAAGTTAAGAGACCGGCAGGACAAGACCCTCCTTTGAGAGCGTGCATGTGTTTAGTTGATTGTTTTCGCACACAGATGTCTAGTTTAACATTCCTCCTTGGGGAGGAATGAGCCCGTATTTCTTTTGACAGTGACCATAGCCTTTGCCATAAATACAACTTCAGCGGCGGTGGTGGCGTAGCACAGGAACCAGCCAGCACTCACACGTCTGACTGACGGCCCAAATCCGCAGCGCCCCGGATGAGCCCGGAAAGGT
Organism: Equus przewalskii; assembly: GCF_037783145.1. Taxonomy (NCBI): domain Eukaryota; kingdom Metazoa; phylum Chordata; class Mammalia; order Perissodactyla; family Equidae; genus Equus; species Equus przewalskii. The sequence goes on along the minus strand of NC_091831.1, from coordinate 151,566,439 downwards.
GCGCAGGTTTGTCATAATATAAAAGGTTTCTCTAAGGGGGTTGAAATACCTTCTGCGGGCCATTGTTAATTCAGTGACAGAAAGCATAAAGTGCTCTTTGAATTCGATCTTTGAAAAAAAAAACAAAAAAAGCAAAGCAAGAGGAATTGGGGGAAATGACTAGTTTGTTCCTGGATTCTTCCTCTCATTGATGATTGTGACACTATTTGTGGCAGCTTTTTAAAAGACGTGACTTTCGCCAGCGTGCCACCCCTAAACATAAACCTCATTAGATCACGGGCAAGCTGAACAATTTTTAAAAACTGAGCAAGAAGTGATGCTCCCGTCTCAAAACCCAGACCAGTCTGTAGATGTTGGAGGTAGATTCTGGAGTAACATTAATCCTGGGCATGGAAAGTGTAACTCGTTTCATCCAGGAGTTGAGAGCATTTTGCAAACAACACCTTCATTAACTGAATTTGAAACTTTCAAGGTAATTTGCATCGAACTCAACTTGACATCGTATCTTATTAAAAACGTGAAGTTTGACACAAACTGTCCTGAAATGGCTTGATCTAATTATTACCTAAAATGGACCTGGGTTTCCAATGTGTTAAAATGAAATCACACAGAGTCTCCAAAATAGTCAGTTTATTCGTTCTTCTAGCACGTAAGCATTTGTTGACAGAGTTGGAGATGTGATGAGAAAGGGCATCTTAGCTGCTGTGGGAACAAAAACTCCCCATCTGTTGGAACTGGAAGCTCACCAGAGACAGCCCGATTGGCCCTTCCCGTCTAGGGTGGGGAGTCAATGTTGCCACCCTAGGAGAGCTCTGGGGTCAGTTCCAAAGGAGGCCCTCAGAATGAAAATCCATATAGGGAGTGATGTGTTCCTGGGTCCCTACAGGACAGAGAAAGGATAAGTCACAAATCCAGTTTATAGTCTACACAAACCACACACACATGCACACATATACCCACAGACACACCCCTTCATCATTTCTAACAATACAATTTTTACCAGGAATGGGAGAAAGATGCTTTATCACAGCACAGGGGGACTGGTCTATTGATGAGCCTGCAACATCGTTATAGGCGGTGAGCAGCAAGGAAACACGTATTGTGAAGTTTCAGTGGAAACGTTTCTTCCCTGATGAAAGGAAAGCCCCTTGTTGCCATCCCCTTCCTTTTGAAATACGGATGGGATGGTTGCAGCTGCAGTAGCCGTCTTGTGACCATGAGGAAGAGCCTAAAAAAACCATCAGAACTGTAAGTAATGGAGCCACAGAGCCCAGGTTGGTAATGCCAAACTCCTCTTGTTTCAACTGTTACACCTTAGGTGTTCTGTTACTTGCATCCAAAAGCATTCCTTACTGACAAAAGAATCTTATGAATTCCTAGAAAAGGGTTCTTGGTAATCTCTTATCCTGCACTGCAGGAGAGATTTGGTTGGAGTGTCTGACAAAGTTACTGATTGCTCACGACATACCCAGAAACACGGATCCCTAAACAACATGAAAGTATAAGAGAGCTAGGATGGAAACTACTTCCCCTCAGAGGATGGACGAACCCAGCAATTTATTATGCAGCACCCCCATCAGATACATTATACAGTAGAACTCAGTGAAAATCTCTCAGTTGTCTGCCAGAACTGAGGCCTCCAGGGACATCAGTATTAGTATTGAGATCAGGATGGAAAATGGGATATAGAGAGCAAAGGGCCCCCTTAGAGAACTGTGGATAGAAACCCTCAGCCAGATATACAATCATTTTGGGATAACCCTTCCCACCTCCCTCTCCACTCCCCCTGCCCTCCACAAAACACCACCCTCGTTACAGAATTATTCAATTGAATACGTTAGCCAAATTTCCCTATCTTTGCCAGCACATCTAAAATGTTAAATGACAAGTACTTTGCCTACTGTGCTGGGCGCTTAATACATATCTAATTCAAACAGGTATGCTTACCTACGACAGAGGAGGTGGAGCCTAGTCATGAAGCCCAGGGGCACTGGCGCCAGAAGCCTGGGTTTGGATCACAGAACCAACTCTCACAATCTGAGTCAGCAAGTTCCTTAGCCTCCTGGTGCCCTCATGGCCTCATCTGTGACAGTGGCAATAATATGTTCCTCCTGCATTTGAGTTGTAAAGATTAAAGCATTTAATATATGTTGAGTACTTATAACAGGACCTGGCTTCCAGTAAACACTCGATAAATGTTAGCTATCGCTATTACCCCTTTTCCAGAGGGGGTCATTGAGGTTCACAGAGGTTAAGTAACTTGTCCAAGTTTTCCCAGCCAGTAAGTAATAAAACTGTCTCAAAATGTCTCTCTAATTTATATAATGTGGTTATAATTTATCTTTTATGCCATTTTAGAAAATGTGATAAACATTACTAGTGCTTACCAATATTCCAATACTCCTTGACTTCTCGAATGTACAGGAGACTCACTTTCCAGCCCCCTCACGATTCTTCGGGGTCATGTCACCAATTCTGGCTAATGAAGTGTGAGTGGATGAGACCTTTGTCAGTGAGGCACCCAGCAGGATTCCATTCTCTCTCTTCATCCGCTGTACCACCCAACCACAGTTCTAGAGGTTGCGTCTCCACCATCGGGGGCTCTGAGAGACTGCGTAGAGCAATCCACGCACCACCACCTCCCAACAGGAGCCAGAAACAAGCTTGTATGTGTTCAGCCACTGAGATCTGGGGGTTATTACCACAGCATCAGCCTAGCCTATCTCAACCAATAGAGTAGAATTTCCAAATGTTGTAAAATGAAAGATAAGAGTATTGACTTAATATTCTATTTATTTAATATACATTATCCCAGGGGCTCATCGGCAATCACTCTTGGTATTTTTTTGGGGGTTCATCTGACATTATAGTGGTGTTATAATGAGTTATAAGGAAAAGTTTGTGAACGTTGTTCTATAGCTTAATTTTCTATTACAAGTAGTCATCATTCTGCAAACCTACAGGACAAAGATAAATAATTATGAATATTGTAACATAGCTCACAATTTTCATATTTTAGAAAGCCTTAATATTATTGCTGTTTCACATTTTTTTCAGGATATCAGAGAAAAATCTATTATAAAAATTATCATGACCTTTTGGGTTTTTGAAAGTCATTTTAGCTAACTCTGCATGCAAGTAATCTTTAAGCAAGCATAAACATAAATTGTTTTTATTTCTACCAGACCTAGAACATAAAAATTTAAATCTTAAAAATAGATTAATCTTGCCTAAAGATGTACTTAAGAAAATGAAAGCATAAGCCATAGACTGGGATAAAATATTTGTGAATCCTATCTGATAAGAAATTGCATCCAGAATATTTTAAAACTCTCAAAACTCAATAATTAAAAAAAGATCAATAAAAAAATCGTGGGAAAAATATTTGAACCATCATTTCACCAATGAAGAGAGATGCTGTTAAAGCATATGAAAAGATACTCAACATCATTAGTCATTATGGAAATACAAATGAAAATCACAATGGATACTAGTATACTCCTATTAGAATAGCTCAAATAAAAAGAATTGGCATTACCAAATGTTTTGAGGGAGAATGTAGAACAACTTAAACTTTCACACATTGCTGGTGGAAATGCAAAATGGTATAGCTATTTGGTTAAACAATTTAGCAGCTTCTTATAAAATTAAATAACCACTTACCATATAACCCAGCAATTCCACTCCTAGACATTTACCCAAGAGAAATGAAGACAAATGTTCTCACAAAAACCTCTCCATGAACATTTATAGCAATGTTATTCATAATTGCCAAAAGCCAGCAACATACCAAATGTCAATCAACTTATGAATGGATAAACAAACTGTGGTGAAGCCACACAATGGAATACTACACAGCACTAAAAAGGAATCAACTACAGGTATACGCCACAACATGGATAAATCTCAAAAGAATTATGCCCAGTGAAAGAAGCCAGACTTAAAAGGCTATATACTGTATGATTCCATTTATATAATATTCTGGAAAAGGCAAAATTATCGGGACAGAAATCAAAGCAATAATTGCCAGGGGTTGGGGTGAAGGGGAAGAAATTGACTACAAAGGGACATGAGAGAACTTTTTGGGACGTTGGAAATATTTTCTGTCTTAATTCTGGTGATGGTTACACACTGTATACATTTCTCAAAATTCATAGAACTGTGCACCACAAAAGGGTTCACTGTTTGTAATTATACCTCAATAAGCAACAAAAAGGCAAATAAATGTAAAATTTTAAAAGTAGACTAATAGTTTCAAATGCATTTGTTCTTCAAGTGTTGGTAATGTTCTGACAATAACTTAAGCCTTTTCCTGATTCAATTTATTATCTATAAAATATTAATTATGTTAACTGACCTATACTAACTCTTCTTGAAATATGTATATATTGTTTAAAGTCAAAATGTTCTCGGGACCAAAATTTACAAGAACAAACCATATTCAAGTAAAAAGTATATGTTACTTCATAGCTTTGGACATAATATTCATAAAACAAATATTTATTTGGCATATATTATCTCAGAATCTGTAAAATAGGCAGCATTGCAATTTTTAAAGGCCTCTAATAGCCATACTTGGATCCCCAAATCTACATCCCTTCAAAGTATGTCAGCAAATGCCTTAATTATATTACAGAATCCCACTTCTTTCTTAGAACAATACCTGGTACATAATAAGTAAATAATAAGTGTTAATTATTTTATTATTTAAATTTCTTCCACTCACCATTATTATGCAAGTGTAATCATATCTGTTGTGGTTGCCTTTGTTAATTGCTTACCCAACAGCCATTCACCACCACACCACACCTCCTTTTTACCCCAACATTACTTTTGTTCAGGTGTCTGCTGTCCCCTGGATGGCCATGTACTTCCTCAGGGGAGGATGACCCCAGACCCAGCCCTAACCCCAAGAGGCACATCCCCCCTTCTCTTACCAGTGACTGGCGTAGACATGGGCATATGGTGCAATTGGACCAAAGGAAGTGGAAAGTCTGCTGTCAGTCTGGAAAAGGCCTTCCTTGCTGACCAAGAGTCAGAAAGGAAGAAACAGTCTCTCTTATTCCGGTTGCCGTTGCATCTGGATGAGATGCGTGAACAGCTGCAGCAAGCTGGCATGAGGACCAGTGCTAGCCCGGAAGCAAGCCAACTCGCTGAGGATGACGGGCACAAAAGTGGAAAAAGCCCGGCTCTGGCGGTGTCACTGAGTCCCTGAATCAATCTTGGAACTGCCCTACCTTTACGTCTCCTGTTACCTGAGAAAATAAATTTTCTTTACTCTGGAAGCCATTTGAGTCAGCTTTTCTGTGATTTGGAACCAAAACTAATACATCTATTTACAGCAAATACACTGTTTTCCATGTGGGGAAGGACAACTAAGGTCACAGAAAAGGAAACATCTCGCATTTATTTTTCAGACCGCACCTATAGAATAATATTTATTTTAGTGATTAAAAATATGGATAAAATGCCAAACTTAAATGCTGATAAAGGAGGAAACTAGCTGTGGGGACTATGGGAACTCTCTGTACTCTTTTCACAACATTTTTGTAAATCTAAAACTTTTAGAAAACAAAAGGTTATTTGAAAATAGGAATAAAAAATAACAATAGATAAAACAAAGAAAATGGGCTTTTAAAATGTGAAATTAGGGGCCAGCCAGGTGGCATAAGGGTTAAGTTCGTGCACTCTACTTCAGCAGCCAGGGTTCGCCAGTTTGGATCCCGGGCACCGACCTGTGTGCCCCTCATCAAGTGTGCTGTGGCAGACGTCCCACATATAAAGTAGAGGAGGATGGGCACAGATGTTAGCTCAGGGCCAGTCTTCCTCAGCAAAAAGAGGATTGGAGGCGGGTGTTAGGTCAGGGCTAATCTTCCTCAAATAAATAAATAAATAAATAAATAAATAAATAAATAAATAAAATAATAAAATATGAAGTTAATTTGCATAGCAATACTTCACATGAGCAACTTTTATGGCAAAATCTCTTCACTTATGTAGTCATTTCCATGCATATTCCTACAGAGCCAAGGTACATCCTAAAAATGTGTAGGGGGACAAGAATTACTGTGTCCATTCAATAGATAAGAAAACAGCCATATTAGAGAGGTGAAGTGACCTGCTGGAGGTCATACACTTATTACACTCAAAGCCAAGAACAGGCCTGGCCTCCCATGATGGCAGCTCTGCTTTATCCTTTCTTCTTCCACTTGAAATGGCAAGACTCTTTTACCAAAGCTCAGGGAAAAATAAAATTTTCAATTTGGTGGAAACTATTTAGACAATCTGGTCACAGTGTAATAATTCAAATGCCAGGAGGTGAAGAATCTAATTTTTCTCTCTTAATTTTTAAAAGAACTTAAGTGGAAAATCAACTCATTGAGAAGTCACTGTTGCTACCCCAAGCATCCCCAACACCTTAGCAACTTATAGTCCACTTCAATTCAATAAAAAGATGCCCTTTGTACATCTCTATTTCTTAAAGAAAGCTAGTCATATTTATTAGAATAAAGTTATAAACAATGGGCAAAAGGATCGTGTATGTCTCTTTCAACTAGTCTCTTAAATATAAAACATTCGTATTCTGAAGGCCATTAGTTTAAATTTTCTACATAATTATAAGTATGGTAAAGCAAGAGCTGGATATTACCCAGTGAGAATATATCTGAATCACTGATAGGCTGTAGAAAAACCTTGCCTAGTGTCATATAGGAAAGCGAAATCTCCTTTGATTTAAAAAAAATATAAAGTAGAGGCTGTTATATCCACCAAGAGGGTATGAAGAAAATTACGTCTAGATTATTCATAACTTCACTCAACAAAAAACTGTAGATCAGGGAGGCCCAGTGGTATAGTGGTTAAGTTCACACACTCCACTTTGGCGGCCTGGGGTTCAGATCCCAGGTGCGGACCCATGCACTACTTATAAAGCCATGCTGTGGTAGGCGTCCCACATATAAAATAGAGGAAGATGGGCACAGATGGTAGATCAGGACCAATCTTCCTCAGCAAAAAGAGGAGGATTGGCACTGGATGTTAGCTCAAGGCTGATCTTCCTCAAAAAGAAAAATAAAAAATAAAATAGAGGAAGACTGGCAACAGATGTTAGTCCAGGGCCGATCTTCCCACAAAAAAGAAAAAAAAAAAACTATAGATCATACCAGAGACCATAGAGGGTTCTCCCTGTGTTTCAAAGAGAGACATCAGCAGCTGAACTTACCTATCCCCCAGACGAAGTATATTGATGTAAGATTGGACAGTGACAGTGAGGGGAGCTTTGCTATTGACACACTTCATGGTCCCTAATTAGGCCAGGGGCCCAAGGGTGGGAGGTATTCATCCCAGAGAATGTGTAAGAAAAGTGTATTGGAGCCTTTATTTAATTTTTAATCTTAAAAAAGAAAAACAATTTTACTAATATTTAACAGAGCTTACAAATTTTACTAGCATTATCCAATATTTTACTATAAATATAAATAATTTGTAAGTAAATATAGCCAGTTTAATAGCATGTTCACAATGTTTTTCCCTGACAGCGGTATGTGATCGATAACAGCAAGGATCCATAGGTACCACCTATGAGTGTCCGCAGTCATTTAATACAAATTACACACTGATTCTGACATGTCTCTACAAATATATTGATCTGTTATGTCTTAAGTACTTCCAAGGGACGTACTCACTTTTCAGATGTTTGGTCTCAATCTGGCGGTAACATACTATTGTAGTCTGGGCACCATCATCCAGAAAACAGTCAATAGTGGAAGTGTGATGTGCCCTCTGCAAAGGCTTAGGTATTGCATTTGGAAAATTAATATACTACACCACCGAAGAGTAAAGCCAACTGACTTTGCGTTATTAAATTCACTGCTTTTCAGTTCCTCAGATCATATTGGCATTATCCTATCCACAGGTCAGTAGTGGCATGGTGGTGTACTAAAATGGATAGGCAGAAAATACGTAAATGAATAAATAAACGCATCAATTTTCAATAGTGATAAGTGCTGTGGAGAAGAAAGAATAGGGAGATGTAACAGATGGCAACACGGTTGGGAGAGGGGGCACTTTAGATAATGTGCCCAAAGAAGGTGACATAGGGCAAAGACCTAAATTAGAAGGAGCCATTCCTACGAAACTCTGAGGCTGAGCATCCCATGCAGAGGGACAGCAAGGAAGCTCGTGGTTGGATATAGTGAGCAGGGAAGGGGAGGGAAGTATGCAGACAAGAACAAGAGTATGTAGCAGGAAGTTGAGATTTCATTCTGAGTGCAAGTGGAAGCGTTGGAGGAGAGTAAACAGAGAAGTGACGTGCTCTGACTTAGATGTTTGAAAGATTACTCTGGCTGCTATGAGGGAAATAAATTTTAGGGGAAAAGAAAGGAAGCAAAGATTAGGCAAGTGTGCAGCATTATGCACAATAGCCAAAAGGCAGAAGCAACTCAGATGTCCATCAATGGATGAATAGATGAAAAAATGTGGTATATACATACGATGGAATATTAATCAGCCTTAAGAAGAAAGAAAATCCCAATGTGGTCTACAATATGGATGAACCTTGAAGACATTGTGCTAAGTGAAATAAGCCAGTCACAAAAAGACAAATACTGTATGATTCCACTTATGTGAGGTATTTAGAGAAGTCAAAATCATAGAGACAGAAAGTAGAATGGTGTTTGCCAGGGGGCTGTGGGAAAGAGGGAATGGGAGTTATTAACGGGTACAGAGTTTCAGTTTGGGAAGACGAAAAAGTTCTAGAGATGGATGGTGGTGATAGTTGCACAACAACGTGAATGTACTTAATGCCACTGAACTCTACACTTAAAAGTGGTTGAAATGGTAAATTTTACATTATGTATATTTACCACAATAAAAATAGTAAGAAGTTAGGAGAAAAAAAGACCAGGCAAGAAAAAATGGTAGCCTGGACTAAGGTGGTAGAAGTAGATGTATAAGGGATATGTTTTGCAGCTGGAATCTAGAGGACTTGTGGATAGATTGGACAGGCAAGGAGGAGGAAAGGTGAGGAGAAAAAGACCCAAGCATGACATCTAGGCTTTTTACTTGACCGAGTGGTGAGATGGAATTTATAGGTCTGAGGAAGGCTGGAGGCTCATGATTGTGGTGAAGAACAAGATGGAGTAGAAATCTAGGGTTCTGATTTGGGTATATCAGGTTTGAGATGCCTACTAGAATACAACCAAGTGCAGGTGTCAATTTGACAGTCAAACATTACGTCTGGAGGTCAAAGGTCTGGAGGTCTGGAAGGCAGTGCTGGAGATATGAATCTAAAAGTCATTAGTATGTCAAGCTCTCAGAAGAGAGTACAGTCAGAGAAATTGGCCTTGACATTACACATGGCCCAAAAGCACACTATATTATATAACCCAAGAAAGTAGAATATCTTTGAACATAAAAGAACTAAACAATTTCTCGTTTTATAGACAAGAGAAAGTGATGATGAGAAGAAAATTAAATTTTCATGAAGCTTCTGAGGAATTCTCCCACCCCCCCCCCATTGGTGATAAATGCTTGTGGTCTTTGTGGGTCTCTTCCACCTATTTTGTAAATATCAGTACTGCCTTGTAATGATTGCTAACTTTTCCTATGTAGACATTAGCTTTCCAACTCATATGGAAGATGCCCCCAAATGGAGAACGTATAATAATTATCTGTGTCACCCACTACAATTATTGCAATGTCCTACACATAAAAGACGCTCAAAAAATGTGTCGATTAATGGACTAATACCTTAGGGAGAACGGTAAGATTGTTCTCCAGTAAGGGGAGGAGCTTCTTGTCCTGAGGAAGATGGCAGGATAAAATGTGATATTGACTCATAGTTGCAATTATCGACCATTCTTTTCAAGAGCAGTGTCCTACTTTTTTAGCCCAAATTGCCTAGAAAAATAAAGCAGTCTAACTTATTCAAATGGAATGGCAAATTCAAAAGGTCAATGCACTTTTTTCACTGTGAACTGAATGTGTCTGGCACAGTAAGAGCTTGAAAGGTTACTGATTAGCAAAGATTTGATTTAATTTAAAAAGTATTCCTGATTATCAGCAAGTGATGGGCAGGAAAACCTCTATGGATCAATGCACTCTGCTACTTTCTGTCAAGTTCAAAACAGGTCAGCAGTACACATCACTCACACTCACTCACTCAACAAGCATTCACCTGGGCCAGGTACACATGAGTAAGACTTACCCTCAGTTCTCAAGTAACTTATAATTATGTTCACAGTCTAGTCTCCTTGGATGCGATGAGAAGAGGCAGAGACATTTTCAGGCTGTTAGTGCCTGTGGATGGTACCCAGGGCAAGGGCGAGGTTTCCTCCAAACCAGAATTTAGTAAATAGGAGCCTTTTAAAAGTTACACGATATAAAATTAATTTTAGGTAAATAAGGTGTTACTAGATGACTAGAGTTTCTCCCAGTCTAAAGATCAGGATGGCAGCTGCATGTCCAAAGTAGCTGCTTTATCAATGGCATAAAAACATCTAGAGAAGGAAGTGGCCCTTCAGAAGGAGAGTGGTCAGACTGGAATTTGGAGAATGAGGACTTGGAAATAAAGCAGCTGGCAGTGGGTGGCCAGCACAGCCAAGCGCTAGAAGGCCAGGTTCTCAGAGTCAGCCAGTCGGGTGCCTGTGGTAGACCTGCTCGTCGAGTGGATGACTTGAGTCAGTAAGGCCACTGAAATTTGAATCCCATGACTAATTTTCCATGTTCTGATTCTAACCATGTAAGAGTCTTTCTCATTACAATGTGGATTCTCATTTAGACTTCTCTTTGCTAGTGAGAAAACACACCTGTCTGGTCTTCTTATTATCTTTTATATTTTAATTAGATAAATTGGCATTCTGGTTTACATATCAGGCTCACATGAGCTGGGTTCACGCGAGTCTCGTCACAAGAAAGAGATTCATCTCAAGGTGCTGAACACTTTGAATTTCAGGGCCTGCAAATCTGAGGGTTCTACTTTAAATTCATCAAGGGAAGTGCCAAACTGTAAGGCTCTTTGGCAAAAAAGCCAGCCACCCTCCCAACACGACACCACAACTATGGCATCCTTGTACTTTCAATCTCCAACAGAACTCTCTGAAAATTTTAGCATGAAAAATCTTACCACGCCTGCTAGGAATTCTTCTTCCCCTTTAACACCTTCTTTATTCCTCAGCAGGTTATTTGAGCCATTGGGTTTTTGTTTTGTTTTGTTTCGTTTTGTCAGGCCTGAATGGAGGAAAGTGGTCATAATTTCTGTTTCACCCTGAGTTTTGTTTTCTACAAACCAAGGAGTCATTTCATGGCCGACACACAGAACATTAGGCCCAGGGTCCCCATCACATATCCCTCTTGAAACTCGTGAAAATCATCACTCTCCAACTCTAAGACCCTGGGAACAAACAGCAGAGAAAGTTAGGGGCATTCCCCCATTCACAAGGTCAAAAACGTGCGTTGGGTATCTCGCTACCGTAGTTGGGACGTCATGTAAGCACGGTACAGCAGAATCAACCAGCCTGTACCTTTGGATCTGTGAGTGAGTTCTATGAGACCTGTCAGGTGCTTGTTACTACAAAATAAACCCCTTTTGGCTGCTTTTTTCGCTCCCGATTAAAAAGAAAGCAGAACTGTAACACAATTCTGAAATAAATTTTAAATGATACTATCATTGCTAATGCTTTTTTTTACAACTCAGTTCATCACTGCAGGCAAATCAGTTTCTCATTCATAAATTCTCTGATTGTCAAAACAATGTACATGATCGTTCGTCACAATGGAGTATATCTTGGAAAGCAATCATAACATAAAGACTTTCTCTTATGTAAGGGACAGCCTAGTTTTGATATATTTTAAAGACAATCCCTGATTGGCTGTCTGCTAATTTGCTCTTATGAACAACGAACTATTTTATTTTGGAACCCTTCAGGATTTTAGTGGTCCTGTAGTGTCATATCTGAATTTCTGCTCAGGTTTTGTTTCTTTTAGCTTTGGTCCTTGTGGTTCTTCAGGTAGAAAAATTCAACTTTTGATCTAAACATATTCCTGTTTAGAACTTTTAAAAAATTTATAGCATACCTGGATCACACAAAAGTGTGTAGATTATTACTTGGTGTATTAGTTAAAATGCCTAGTTGCAAATAAAGGAAACAAATGCTTGTTGACTTAACCAAAAGAGAATTTATTGACAGTGTATTAGTTTCCGAGGACTCCTGTAACAAAATGCCACAACTCGGGGCTTAAAGCAACAGAAATTCATTATCTCACAGTCCTGAAGACTGGAAGTCAGAAAACAAGGTGTTGGCAGAGCCGTACTCTCTCTGAAGCATCTAGGGAAGAATCCTGCCTTGCCTCTTCCAGCTTCTGGTGGTTCCCAGCAATCCTTGGTGTCCTTGACTTGTGGATGAATCACAGCAATCTCTGCCCCTGTTGACATGTGGCATTCTCATTGTGTGTCCCTTCTTTTCTTATAAAGACACTAGTAATATTGGGTTACGGTTTTCTCTAATCCACTATGACCTTATCTTACCTTGCTTGTATCTGCAAAGACCCTATTTCCAAATAAGGTCACATTCACAGGTACTGAGGGCTAGGGACAAGGCTGAAAATAGTAAGTCCAGAGAGCTACGATACAGGAACATGTTGGTTGGCACATGCTGCTGAGATGTATGATGTACTGTCTTTCACTCCATCATTGTGTTGTTTACCCGACTCCTCCAAGAGTTGCAGGACTGAGCATCTGAATGCCAGCCAAGTTGAGGTCGCACATGCCCAACACTTGACAGCATTGGAGGAGGGAAAAGGAGGTTCTGTCCCCTTCAGCTTTTATATTGTGAGGAGACACCTGAGTTAGACCCCACTCCCACTTCCCCCGGCAAGGAAGAAACCATTCCCCAAAAGGGGCCAGATGCAATTAAAATGCAGAATGGAGTCTGGGTAGCTGAAAATGAAGGAACTTTACATTCCTGTTTTCATAGCCACTTACACATCAGGTGTGACCAAAAAATGGATTCTGCAAATTGACCACAGGTTATCTGCATCACTTTAGGGTACACAAGAAATCAGATACATGAATCCAGAATCACTTGTCCCAAATCTTTGGACCCAGATGAATTTTAGAGTTCAGAATTTTTCAGATTTGGGGAAGATAACATAGTGCACGTACCATGCAGTGTGTAACATCACAGCAGGGTGTGCCACAGCATTACACAATCAAATGCACAAACTTGTCTGCAGTGAATTGTTTGACTACTAACACCAAATGACAGAAAAGATCAAAAACAGCGTCATGTCAGTTTAGGTCAGGTTTGGGCACTAAATGAATTTAGGTCAGATCAGGTTTTGATATTAAATGTTATTTTTAAAAATTGGGAGTTTTCAGAACTTTTTGGATTTCAGAACTGCAGAGAAGGGATTATGGACTATACTTTTGCCCAACATATATAAGTCATGAAATCCAAATACATTCAAATAAAGCCAAACATGAAACACTCTTGGTAAATCTACTATAATCTACAGCCTATGTATCAACTCTCAATCTATAACCATCTCCTATAATCTCCAACTAGTTTATCACCTCAGTATACAACCAGTATATAAAGTCTTCAGTTGTTGTCATGTGGCCTTGGGCTCGTGACATAAGCAAAGAAAGAAAGCAAAAACCTGAAAAAAGGCAGTTCTCTTCCAGCTAGTTCATTTAAGGATATGTTCATGCCATACGTAGTTCAAATGAAAGTTACATATCTTCTCGTTAACTAAATTCATATCTATAACGTTAAAATACAGTACAGTAATTTATTGGCCTGTGAATTATTGTCATTTTTTCTTAAACTTTAAAGGAAAAATTAATCTCTTTAAGTGATCTTCATTTGCAGTTATGCTCTATGAACATGATCATTACATGGAAGAAGAGAGATAAATTATTTATGCCCAATATCAAAATGATTTGATTTTTCTTGGTTCTGCTTTGGTTTTCAATGGTCCATATATTGTTCTGCTCAGAGTATAACAAGACCCAAGTCAAAAGGGGAGAGTTATCGTTCTTTTTTGAGAAATAAATTCTAATAAAAACTATTTTAAAATATGTGAACTGAGAGAAATAAAGAAGGCTGAAATAAATGACCTACTAGGGTCATAGATCAGAGACCTACTGTTGTTAAGATGTGTGTTCTCACCAAATTGACCTATCAATTCAATATCAAATTCAATCTTTTTGTTTATTTATTTGTTTTAGAAATTGATGTGTTAATTCTGAAATTTATATGGAAATGGAAAGGACCTAGAATAGCCAAGACGATTTTGAAAAAAAAAAAACAGACAAATTGAAGGACTAATCTACCTGATTTTGAGACTTAGTATAGAGCTCCAGTAATCAAGACAGTGTGCCAAATAAACATGGAGATCAAAGTAAACAGACTAGAGAGTCAAGAAACAGACCTACCAATAATGTCAATTGCTTTTTGACAAAGATGCTGAGGTAATTCAATGGAGAAAAACATTTATTTCAAAAAGTGGTTCTGGAACAACTATATATTCATAAGGAGAAGGAAATTAATCTGACCCCTACCTCACACCATATGCAAAAATTAACTCAAAATAGATGAGAGACCTAAACATAAAGATAAAATTATTACATTATTTTTAAAACTAGGGAAAAAAATTGTGTTACCTTGGCAAAGATTTCTTAGATAGGACACAAAAAAGAATAAATCATGAAAGAGAAAAATGATAAATTGGACTTCATCAAAATTAAAAACTTTTGTTCCTTGAAAGACACCAATAAGAAAATAAAAAGGTGAGCCACAAACTGGCAGAAAGTATTTGCAAAACATATATATTTTTTCTTTCTTTTTTTTTTCTTTTGAGGAAGATGAACCCTGAGCTAACATCTGCTGCCAATCCTCCTCTTTTTTGCTGAGGAAGACTGGCCCTGAGCTAACATCCATGCCCATCTTCCTCTACTGTATATGTGGGATGCCTGCCACAGTATGGCTTGCCAAGTGGTGTGTAAGTCCACACCCTGGATCTGAACCAGCAAACCCCAGGCCCCGAAAGCGTAACATGTGAACTTAACTGCTATGCCACTGGGCCAGGCCTGTGCAAAACATATATTTGATAAAGACTTGTATCCAGGATACATAAAAACTCTTACAACTCAGTAATAAGAAAACAAGCTAACTAATTTTAAAACCTGAGCAAAAGATTTGAACACTTTACAAAAGAAGATATGCGAATGGCCAACAAGCACAAGAAAAGATATTCAACATTATTAGTCACCAGGAAAATGCAAATTAAAACCACAAAATATCCACACCCATTAGAACAACTGAAATTTGAAAGACTGGCAATCGAGGTCTGGTGAGGATATGAAACAATGAGAATTCTCATACATTGTTGGTAGGGAGATAAAATGGTACAACTGCTTTGGCAAAGTTTAGCAATTTCTTAAAATGTAAAACGTATACTTAGCATATGATCCAGCAATTCCACCCTTGGATATTTATCCAAGAGAAATGAAAATGAATGTCAACGCAAAGGCTTGTACATGAATATTTATAGGAACTTTATTCATAATAGCCAAAAGCTGGGCCAGCCCAAATGTTCCTCAACAGGTGAATGAATAAATGAATTGTTGTATAGCCAGATAATGGAATACTATTCAGCAATGAAAAAGAACGTACTATTGATACATGCAGCATTGTGGATGAATCATAAAAATGTAATGCTTAGTGAAAGAAGCCAGATGCAAAAGAGTATGAATCCATTCATGTGAAAGCCTAGAAAAGATCAGTGTAATCTTTGGGAACCAGAGCAAATCAATAGTTTCCTGGGGCTGATGGTGGCAAGGAGATTGACCGGGACACAGGCACAAGGGAACCTTTTGGGATGATGAAAGTGTTCTATATTTTGATTGTGCTGGTGATTACATTAATTCATTGAACTTTATACTTAAAATGGACTCGTTTTATTGTATGTAAATGGCACCATCCTAGAGTTGATTTTTTTAAAAACTGTATTAACTCTTGTCACTGATGCTTTGATGCTCCAGTGCAAT
Source organism: Equus przewalskii (assembly GCF_037783145.1). Classification (NCBI taxonomy): domain Eukaryota; kingdom Metazoa; phylum Chordata; class Mammalia; order Perissodactyla; family Equidae; genus Equus; species Equus przewalskii. The sequence goes on along the minus strand of NC_091831.1, from coordinate 151,550,391 downwards.
GCAAGAAGGGGGCTCTCCTTAATAACGCTCTGATGAGTCCATCTTTTATGTCAGTGTGTTTCTGATCAATAGTGACATTTGCATTTGAAGTATTTCTTTGAAACTTTTGACAGGACCATTGTTTAGAAACTTTATGGAGGGGGCTGGCCCCGTGGCTGAGTGGTTAAGTTCGCGCACTCCACTGCAGGCGGCCCAGTGTTTCATTGCTTTGAATCCTGGGCTCGGACATGGCACTGCTCATCAAACCACGCTGAGGCAGCGTCCCACATGCCACAACTAGAAGGACCCACAACGGCGAATATACAACTATGTACCTTGGGGCTTTGGGGAGAAAAAGGAAAAAATAAAACCTTAAAAAAAAAAAAAAGAAACTTTATGGGAGTTAACATAATTGAAGTGAGTTACGTATCATTATCAAAATGGAAAGAATTATGTAAAAATAATGCTCACATATAAAATGAGCTTAGTAGGTGTATGAGTTTCCTAGGGCTGCTGTAACAAAGGATTACCATTCTGGCTTAAAACAACAGAGATTTATTGTCTCAGTCCTGGAGGCTAGAAGTCTGAAATCAAGGTGTTGGCAGGGCCATGCTCCCTCTGAAACCTGTAGGGGAATCCTTCCTGGCCTTTCCTAGCTTCTGGTGGTTAATGGCAGTCTTTGACATTCCTTGACTTACAGCTGCTTAACTCCAATCTCCACCCTTGTTGTTACATGGCGTTGTTCCTGTGTGTGTCTCTCTGTCTTCACATGGCTGTCTTCTTACAAGGACACCAGCCATATAGGATTGGGGGCCTAACCTACTCCATTATGACCTCATTGTAACTTAACTAATTATATCTGCAATGACCGTATTTCCAAATAAGGTCACATTCTGAGGTACTAGGGATTACAATTTTAACATTTCTTTTTTGGGAAACACAATTTAGCCCATAACAGAGGATAAAAATGTTGAAATCACCGTGTATTCTCAACAGGGCAAGAGAGTCCAGTTCTATCTCTTACTGACCAGAGGTATGAGATGTATTAACCCATTCCTTCATATATTCAGTTGTCTATCCATCCATTTATTGATTTAATAAACACTTACAGAACACCTGCAATATGCCAAGACTCGTTCTGGGCACTGGGGATACAAAGAAGAACAAAAAGGCCCAACTGTTGAAGAACCCAGATCCCATAAAGAGAAGAGAAAAGTAAACAAATATCCTGTGGAATTTGCCACCATAGAAATTTATTCAAAGGTGGCAGGGAGAAGAGAGTGACGATGTACCACTGGGCATTTCTGATGGGCCTCTAGAAGAAGTAGTCTTTCTCTAGGAAGGATGGGGGCCAGGGTTAGGGGATAGAGAGGGATATCTTCCAGGCAAAGGTAATAGCACATCCAGAGACCTGGAAGTGTGGAAACACATAGCGTGTTCAAGACATTATTAGCAGTTCAGGATTATTGGGTGATTGGTTGCATTGGGTTATTAGGGAGGGCAGAGGTAAAGTCTAGAAGAAAATCTAGGGCCAGATAATGAACAGCATTGTGCACCGTGGCAGAAATTTAGATGTTAGCTTATGGGAAATACAAAGGCAATTAAAAGTTTTTAAGCAAAGAAGTAATAATAAGATTTGTATTTGTAAGCAGGGAATTACTAACCACATTCCTGGGGGTGGAATTTATTAAAATGAAAGTCTAAAAAAGAGGACCAATCAGGTGGCTTACCCAAATTAAGACAAAGGCAGTAGGACAAGAAAACAAGGAGTGACTTCCAGAGATATTTAAAAGGGAGAATGAATAGAAATAATGGCTGAGGAAAAGGGAAAACTCAATCACTACCTTACAGCGTTAAGAGTGGAAGAGGCTATGGGGAAGAAAATGACATTTAAACATTTAGTTTACTTACTCATGCTCCTCTTTTTTGTGTAAATGGACTTGGGAGAGCCTTGCAGGGGTAGAAACATTACAACAGGTTCAAAAAATAATAAAATAAATGGGGAAATAGAGGTGAAAAGACATAAATTGAAGTCAAGATTAAAATTAGCCCTCAAAATTCATTCTATCTGATTTGTATAATTACTTGAGAAGAAGTTGATTTGGCTTGGAGTTTCTCAATGGCCAGAGCAAAGAGAGAAGTAGTCTCAGTACAAGATCCTCAGTGTCTGAAGGGTGAAAATAAGAAGACTGAAATAGACCAGCTTTCCCTGGCACTGAGAAGGGAAAGAAATTCCTCATGTAGTTAAGAGTTCAGTGTTTGATACACATCAAGCTGGAAGAGCCATTGGGACAAGTGGACAGATGAAAATATGCATCCAAAATTCAAGAGAGAGGTTGAGCTTGGTAATCCAGACTTGGGAATCATTGCCCTTCGGTGTATGTGTTCTTCAAAATTGTTCGTTGTTGCTTCATACACCTCAAGAATTTCATTAGCAGTGGGAAGCACACATTCTTCTGTTAAAAGTGAGAATGAAAGGGCCGGCACAGAGGTGTAGTGGTTAAGTTCACGTGCTCTGCTTTGATGGCCTGGGGTTCTCGGGATCGGATTCTGGGTGTGGATCCCATCCACATGGCTTTACACACTGCTCATCAAGCCACGATGTGGTGGTGTCCTACACACAAAATACAGGAAGTTTGGCACAGGTGTTAGCTAGGGGCTAATCTTCCTCAAGTAAAAAGGGAGAGATTAGAAACAGATTTTTATCTCAGGACCAATCTTCCTCGCCAAAAAAGAAAGTGAGAATGAAGATTACTGATGAAAGACTATGTCATTAAGTTCCATTTTTCAAAAGGAACTTCAGATGATTCTAATCCTTCAATTTGCATGGTGGAATTCTACATGAGGATCAGAGTGGTACCACTCATAGCTCCACTTCTGTGTTGAAAATTGTTCAGGTCTACCCACAATCAACAGCAAAAGTGTGTTCTAGTCGCTGTTATGTGGAACCATGATAGAGAATTTTTTGTCATGACTTCCTTTAATGTTGTACACGTACTCAGTTAGTTCAGTCCTGAGCTCATGATTTCAGAGAAAAAGAGGCAATATTCAGCCATGAGCAAAACTTATGTTTTTAGGATAACTAATGTTCACCATATGCCCATCTATGTTTCCTTGAAAAGTAAGATAAGCTTTCAGGTTTTCTCTGTTGTTGACTTAGAAAAAGGACATGTATGCAAGTGATTTAAAATCTTGACTAGGTCCACTCCCCTGTTTTGACTTATAGCTATCAGCCTCACGCACAAAATCAAAGCACGAACTTGGAGAAGCCATATGCCTTTTAAGAGACATTTAAGGGAATTCATTACTGCTGTTTAACTTTTTAAGCACATTCTGTTGACATCTGCCTAGAATTCCCCAGAAACCACTGGATTCAAATCTTCATCAGTTTCATATATAATATCTCTGAAACCATCTGGTTCTTAGCAGTTCAGGGGACACAGGCAAGCAAAATCCTTCTAGTAGCTCCATGCCTTTTGATTACCTGAAGTGTTTTTCTCTTTACCAATTGAAACATGTCAAAACTTTCACATTATTCCATAGTCATTCTTGACTCTGTGATGATAATGCTTTGAAATAGGTCTGCCCTTTCTTAGACCAGGTTTGCACTTACAATTAAAAAACATAAAAATAATATCCATTTAGCAATATGTCTTTATGCTATAACTGCTCATTTTTAATGTTTCCATCCTGAAGAGAATAGAAATTCAGCTTCTCTACCACTAAGTAATAAGTTTCAAAGTCAACAAAATGATGAGGAAAATATCGGTGCTGAGCTTAGTGTACCATTTGTTTTTATTTATTTACTTTTGAGGAAGATGGGCTCTGAGCTAACATCTGCAGCCAATCCTCCTCTTTTTGCTGAGGAAGATTGACCCTGAGCTAACATCTGTGCCAATCTTCCTCTATTTTATACGTGGGATGCCACCACAGAATGGCTCCATAAGCAGTGTGTAGGTCTGAGCCTGGGATCCGAACCTGTGAACACCGGGCTGTCAAAGCAGCATGTACAAACTTAACTGCTGCACCACTGGGCCAGCCCTATACCCTTTCTTTTTAAAGCAAAAATATGATATTAATAAACAGTTATAGAGGCACAGTATGGAAAAATGAATTTCAAAGAACAGTAGTGTAAATGCTGTATTTTGCTTTCAGGTTCAGTGGATTTTTATCCTGAGTAATAGCTTAAAAGATTAACCAGCTATTCGTTTCATAAGCTTGAACACACACCTCACAGTAGAAAACAAATTGGCATTTGGAGTTCCTGGATAAAGTGCTATTCAAAGTGGCTCCATAGTCATTAAAACACAGAGTTAGTTTTGTGAATGGCATCAGTGAAAAATCTTTCTCATGTAAAGAAAGCAGTAGGAATAAACTTTAAGTCAAAGGCAAGTTCTTCTGGTCCCTCATCCGCAATGTTTATCCCAGTGGGATGTGATCCAGTCTGTGCAATTGCTATGTTCCACAGTAATTATAAAGAGCAATAACATGTGGTATGAATAGAACACGTAACAAAGAACAGCAGTAGATGGTAAAATAAACCACCGGTTATGTCAAAACTAATAAGTTATTTACTCATGCAGAGTCAATGAGTTAAGAGGTCAGATGAGCCCCGTTGTTTAAGCCTTACTAATAGTGCACGTGGCTTTTCTGGTTCATCATTTTCAACAGTTCCTTCAGGACCATTTTAAGGATTATGTGAAATTGACTGGATTTCATTAATGGCTTATGTAAGAACATGTGCTCATATCTTTGAAAGTGAGGTCCAAGATAGTCCATGTAAGAATCTGCCTTTTTGCAGCTTCTCGGAAGAGGTGGAGCATTATAAGACCTCTTGTCATAAATACAGCACTCACTATCATAGAAAATGGCATCCATCTTTTTTAGGAATGAAAGTAATTGTACAGTGAGATACCAAAGCATGTTTAAAATGTTATGTATCATGGTGTACTTAAAAAAACAGTGCACTTCTCATTGACCGTCCCATTTTACTTTGCTTTAAAATGCAGATGTTTTCTTGCTATTGAAATCTTTGCATTTTTATTTATAAATGTATAGGGGAAAAATCCATTTTAGACATATGCAGTCTCATAAATTATGTTTGGTAGTTTAAACAGTACACACTTATGTCATGGGTTGAACATCCTCCTTTATTAGAATGCTATTTATTGCCACCAGCTGCACTGCTTAGCTAAGAAAGTTCTTGACACCAGCGATTGCTTTTCAGCACCACTGCTTCCGGCTGCTAACAGGGGCTTCCATTTCCCAATGAAGCCACCCCTCACAAGCTCTTCCTTCTGCTACACTGATACCTCCTGTCAACATGATGCTGGAGAATCGATGGGGGATGGGAGTACACCCCTCATGCTCTCTGATCTCCCAGGCTGTAAATCTCCCTTGGCTTTGAGATTTCTCCGCTAATAGCACTGGTCTGAGAGCTGTCAGATGCATTTGGGGAAGCTACCCAACAGCAATGGAGTTTTCAAAATTAAGATGTGAATTTAGCTTGTGACCAAAGGGTGTTTCAGAGTTGTTGGCATGTATTTCAGAAGAGAAGCGTGGTGCATATCACAGTCGACCCTGGTCTCTATTTTATTACATTTTACAGCAGGGAAAACTAGACAAAGGTAATTACTCTTCTTCTGTTAAAGACTGTGATTACACTTGCATGAACAGTTAACCCTGCTGTTATTTTCTCTGCTGCCTGTGCCTATGGCATACAAAGCAACCAAGCAGGAAAGGTATAGAAATGGGGGTCTCAGCTCATTTCCAACTGCACAGTAAGTCCACTTTGAAAGGTAATCTCGCAAACCACAGCTGTGTATGCCAACACACCGGCACACTCTGTTATTTGTTGACAGGATCTGTGTCCATGTCTTCTGCACACCAATTTGAACACTGGCTGCTTTTTTAATGCCTCCACACATAATTGGGCTCCCAGAGCCCACAGAGCTCACAGCAGCAGACAGTGACAGGGGGAGACCCCCCTCTGTTAACGTGGAAACAGAATTTCCTTGCTCTCCTCTAGAAAGGAAATTCCCTCTAGGTCAAGGTTAAGGCTGTCTGCATTGTGGGGAGGGCAAGCTAACACAGAAGATACTTGAACCTGTGATCCTGGAGAGCTCTCTTGAAGTGGTGTCAGGCCCTCAAGCCTTCATAGGCAGCAAATTTCTCCCCTTGACTAAACAAGAGGACAAGCAGAAAATTGATTTCTAGACATTACCTTTGAGATACAGGCTGAAAATTAGAACTTCAGGGCGCTCTTTGCCCCAACCAAAAGCTCAGGCAAAGATGGGCTCTGAGCGTTCTTCATTTCCGGCTTGGAAATGCAGCCATTCAAGCTAAGGGCCCCTTTTGGGATAAAGTCATTGCTCCCTTCCTTGGGTTTTGCCTCTAACTCAACAGGCGATTGGGTTCAAACAATATAGTCATGCGGCCATTGTTTACAATCACTTTCACCTGAGGTTCACCAACCACTCACCAGGCAAAGATTATTATCTGCATCATGAGAGAGCAGAAACCAGAGCACAGAATTGTCACCTCTGGCTTCCCTGGTGCCATCCACTGGCTCAGAAGTGCTAACAAGGATGCCCGACTCCCAACTTGGTTTTTTGTTTGTTTTGTGTTGTTTTGTTTCCTCTTGGGCCAATCTCCAATATCAGATTGAGCAGAAAGAGCAGGAAGGATAACATGGAGTCAAAGTAGCACATGGAAGAGTGGAAATGCTGAACTCGGGCTGTGTGCTGGTGAGTATCTGTGTGTATTTCCATATTGACAACACAAGCCAAGGAGGAGCCACCTCCACACTTTAGAGACTCTGAACATCCTGCACATTGACCATCTAGAAAAGAAAGCAGAGGAGACAAGCGATTTTAGTAGAAAGTAAGTATATTTTTTTCTAAAAAGTACATAGTTAAAAACAAAAGGAACTCATCTTAGGAGACTTGGTAAAATGTCCCAAGTGTATACGGGCTCTTTAATGAAGCTGAAAGCGGACAATGTATTTTAAACAATTAAAGAATGAGGATCACGATTTTTTTTAAAAAAAGGATTAAGTAGGAAAAGACAACACTGACACCAGAAACGGAACCTCAGGACAAAATTGAATACAAGTCTCGAGGAAGTCAGAAGAAATGTGGTTACTGTCTTCTTTCAAGGTAATCTTTTGCTGAAATGTCATGTAGCTGAACCTGACCCATTTATTTAATATTCATTGGTGATGTTAGTAACATACATTTTGGGTAGCAAAATATGGACATAAAAGATGATCAAAAAAAGAGAAGCTTGAGCCTGTTTCCTCTGTTTTGTGGCGGTAATTTGAATTTATTCTGTAATATGCATTCCACAAATATTTATTGTGTGCCCACTGGGACCAGGGACTGTACAAGTTGCTGTAGATCTTTCCATGCTGAATTTCTAGGATATTACCCTTAACTGTAACTGTGACATACAACAAATTTGGGGGAGCCTATTGAACCAATTATAGGAAAGTCTACCCTCACTCACTTCAGGTTGTAAGAAGACCTCCAGGAGGATCCACAATTTATACAACTTCTCCTAAACTTCCTTAAGCTGTCATAGTCTTCTCTATTATCCACATAATATTTCCTTGCTTTAAAATTTCCAAATGAGTTTGATTGAGCAATTATAGAAATTAATAAGTGGGAATTACCTAATAGTTAGTTCTCCCATGTTTGTGAAAGAAAGAATAGTTATTAAATAACTAAATCTATTTTTCACTTCAGGAAAATAAATACTTGTGAACAAATCAATTAATTGCTACTCTAATGTCCTGCCAGAAATTCTCCATTTGTTGTATCAGCTCAGTAGAATAAACATCGCTAGATGGCACTGATAATTATCTTTGTCTCAAAGGAACCCAGGAGAATCAAGTGACTCGATAGACAAGATTTTATCTTACTTGCAAGAAAGTAAAATAAGCAATTTTGGTGATTATACTCAATGGGATAACGCAGAACAAAGTCAACTTAATGCACATGGAATTCAGAGCCAGACTAAGCTGCGATTCTGGCTTTGCCACTGTATTAAACTTGTGCAAGTTGCACAGCTTCTTAATACCTCATCTGTGAAGTGGGTATAACAGCCTGCCTACCACACAGAATTTGTCCTGAGGAATAAATTGTTTTATATGTGCTAAGTACCCAATAAATGTTAACTATGTTTATTATAATGTCAAAAAATTATTTTAAGTGAATATACCTAGAAGAGTTTGCAGCCATCTTTGGCTTAGTAGTGGCATGAAACACGTTTTACACCTCTATAGAATTACTCAATACAGTAACTTGGCTTTCCCGGGTAGATTCTTCTCTTTTCTCCAAATGTTACTCTCTTGTTTCATTTCACGGCTTACTAAGACCCAATATCGCTTTCTCCTCACTTAAAGAGCTTCTAAAATCCCTCTTTCCCCACAGAACATTGTCTGACTTGTAGAAGTGAGATGATAAATCTTTTTCCCCTTCAGTTTCAACAAGCTACTTACACAACACAAACACAGAACACACCAAGGTGTGTAAGTCAATGTTTACTTTACATCCTAGCGAATGTTTTTTTGCAATGTGCACAGTTTAAAATGTAGGCTTCTTGCCAGAGCAGGAATATTGTGTAGCTAATTTGTTTCCTAGGCTCGTACTTGACCATAGTCAGGAGTGGGGGTACTATGTACCTTCCTTAAGACAGATTTTGCGTGGTTCTGAGGTCTCAAATAGTCCTTTTAACCTTCTGCAGCAAACACCAATACAAGTAATTCGATTCTGACGGGGAGACTGAAAATCGTCCTTCTAGAATATTTTGTGCTGCGTTATCACCCAAAAAGTGAGGATGGAGAGGCAGAAGACCAGAGAGGTGTTTCATCCTTCACATCTCAAGAAGTGAGCCTGACAACAAGCATGAGGCAGCCCGCAGGAGAAAGAGGACAGCCATGTGATGGACGTCTCCTTCAGTCCATCTCCAAGCCATGGCACCCTTTAAAAGAGCCACTGTCAGGGTTAAAAGAGCATCAGATGTCATAAAGGGAAAGAAAAGCTGTGGCATGTCCAGCTGAGAATCTCCCACCTTTTCCTTGGTGAAATAGTCTTTCCCCCACCCTGACCCTCAATTATATAAGTGATAGCATCTGGGCTGAGCACTCGGCCTTGCCACACTCCAGGACAATTTTTTTTTTTTTTTTGAGGAAGATTAGCCCTGAGCTAACTACTGCCAATCCTCCTCTTTTTTGCTAAGGAAGACTGGCCCTGAGCTAACATCCATGACCATTTTCCTCTACTTTATACGTGGGATACCTGCCATAGCATGGCCTGTCAAGCTGTGCCATGTCTGCACCTAGGATCCGAACCCATGAACCCCCAGGCCGTGGAGAAAAGGAACGTGCACACTTAACCACTGCACCACCAGGCCAGCCCCTCCAGGACAATTTCGAGTCTCCCATCGGAGCTGAATTACCTGTATTGGTGTCTGCTAGAGAAAGTTAAAGAGATTACTTGAGATCTCAGAACCATGCAGAATCCACCTTCAGGAAAGTACACAGAGCTAACGTTATCTAAGACAATATCTACACACTGAAGTTACCAAGAGAGATTTATAAATGCTAACGCTGGTTCCCACCCAGAGGTTTGGTCCAGGATGTGGCCTGGGCATCCGGATTTAAAGCTGCCCTCGTGGTTCTAAAGCGTAGTCGAGAAACACTGATCTATCCAGTCAATAACCTGAGCACCAACCCACAAAGGCAGTAAGGGTGTGCTCTGTGCCCCAGACTTTTCCACGACTTGGCTCTGGAGGTGAATTGGCAAGACAACAAAACCCCGGGTCCTGGCACTGGCCCCTCAAGTCCATCCACAAATATTTATTGAGCTTTTACCACGTGAAAACTTCCAGGTCGATTTTCAAAAAGATGATATTCTTCTCAAAGAATCAAACCCCTTGTCTCTCCTGTACCTTGCCACCCCAATTCTTCTCCTTAAGGGGAGGCTAGCTAACTATTACTATGGCGATTCTTCTCTTTCCTAAGAAGCTTAGTTAAAAATAAAGCAGCCTAGGGGCTGGCTCTGTGGCCGAGTGTTTAAGTTCCCGAGCTCCGCTGTGGCGGCCCAGGGTTCGATCCTGGGCGCCGACATGGCACCGCTTGTCAGGCCACCTTGAGGCGGCGTCCCACATCCCACAACTAGAAGGACCTGCAACTAAGATATACAACTATGTACAGAGGGGTTGGGAAGATAAAGCAGAAAACAAAAATAAAATAAAATAAAAATAAAGCAGCCTTTACAGGCTGTGATTACTTGTTTGAAATTGTTAGAAATAAGAGAGAAGATATAGACATATAAGTGCATTTTTCTATGCTTCCTAATAAAATGAAACTGCAAAAAAAGTCAACAGGTCACAGGAATCTCCAGGGACTGACTACACACGCTCGCCCATCTGGTTTTCTAGGAGCTGGAGCCTCACTCCAAGAGAAGAAATAGTGGACAGAAAGGGAAACCATTAAAGGACAAGGACAGAGGTAGAGAAAGCAATGATGTCAAAGGATGGAGTGGAGAATGAAGCAGGGTGAAAGAGAAGAGGAAAGTGGATCACTCATTGCACAGGAAGTCCTCACACCCAGGGTTAATTGGTGCCAGTAGAAGGCATCTCCCAGAAAATCCACTTAAAATGGAACCATAATTTGATGTAAATAGTTCAAAAAGACTTGCTTAGAGCTTTTATTTTATTCATTTTTTAACTGAAGTAACATTGGTTTATAACATTATATAAATTTCCAGTGTACATCATTATATTTGAACTTCTATATAGCCTGCATCGTGTTCACCACCAAAGTCTAGTTGCCATCCATATAAATGTGCCCCTTTACCCCTTTTGCCCTCCCCCATCTCCTTTCCCTCAGGGAACACCAACCTGTTCTCTGTATCTATGTGTGTGTTTGTTGTTCTTCCTTTATCTTCCACATATGGGTGAAACCATATGGTATTTGGCTTTCTCCATCTGGTTTATTTCACTTAACCTAACACCCTCAAGGTCCACCCATGTTGTCGAAAGTCGCAAGATTTCATCTTTTTATGGCTGAGTAGTATTCCATTGAGTGTGTGTGTATATATATACCACATCTTCTTTATCCATTCATCTGTTGATGGGCACTCAGATTGTTTCCAAGTCTTGGCTATTGTGAATAATTCTGCAATGAATATAGGGGTGCAGATATCTTTTTGAAGTCTTGTTTTTGTGTTCTTTGGATAAACACCCAGAAGTAGAATAGCTGGATCATATGGTAGTTCTATTTTTAATTTTTTGAGGGATCTCCATTGCTTGAGGAATCTCCACTGTTTTCCATAGTGGCTGCACCAGTTTACCACCAGCAGTGTACAAAGTTCTCTTTTCTCCACATCCTCTCCAACACTTGTTATTTCTTGTCTTTTTAATACTAGTCATTCTAACAGGCATGAGATGATATCTCATTGTGGTTTTGATTTGCATTTCCCCAATAATTAGTGATGTTGAACATATGCCTGTTGGTCATCTGTATCTCTTCTTTGGAAAAATGTCTGTTTGGATCCTCTGCTCAAATTTCAGCTGTGTTGTTTGTTTTTTTGCTGTTAAGTCGTATGGGTTCTTTATGTATTTTGGATATTAACCCCTTATCAGATAGATGATTTGCAAATATCTTCTCCTGATTGGTAGGTGTCTTTTCATTTTGTTATAGCTTCTTTTGCCATACAGAAATTTTTTAGTTTGATATAGTCCCATTTTTTGTGTTTCACTTGCCTCAGGAGACGTATTCAAAGATACTGCTAAGACCGATGTCAAAGAGTGTACTGCTTATGTTTTCTTCTAGGAGTTTTATGTTTTCAGGTCTTACTTTCAACTCTTTAATCCACTTCGAGTTAATTTTGTGTATAGCGTAAGATAATGGTCTACTTTTGTTCTTTTGTATGTGGCTGTCCATTTTCCCAGAACTATTTCTTTCTTTTTCTTTTTTTAAAGATTGGCACCTGAACTAACATCTGTTGCCAATCTTCTTTTTTTTTTCCTTCTTCCCCACAAAGCCCCCCAGTACACAGTTGTATATTCTAGTTGTAGGTCCTTCTGGTTGTGCTATGTGGGATGCCACCTCAGCATGGCCTGATTGGTGGTGCTGTGTCCGCACCCATGATCCAAACCAGCAAAACTCCAGGCTGCCGAAACAGAGAGCACAAACTTAACCACTCGGCCATGAGGCCTGCCCCCCAGCACCATTTCCTGAAGAGACTTTCCTTTCTCCATTGTATGTTTTTGGCTCTTTTGTTGAAGATTAGCTGTCCGTAGATGTGCAGGTTTATTTCTGGCTTCTCAATTCTGTTCCATCAATCTGTGTGTCTGTTTTTCTTCCAGTACCATGCTGTTTTGCTTGCTACAGCTTTGTAATATATTTTGAAATCAGGGAGTGTGATGCCTCCAGCTTCATTCTTTTTTCTCAGCATTGCTGTGGCTGTTCAGGGTCTTTTGTTGTTCCATATGAATTTGAAGATTCATCGTTCTATTTCCATGAAAAACGTCATTGGGAGTTGGATAGGGATTGCATTGAATCTGTAGATTGCTTTAGGCAGTATGGTAGAAGTATCTTTTAAATGAAAGTAAAAATTATAAAAGCAAAGGCATTTTATTTTGTAAGTAACAAAGGATATTCTATAATTCAATGCAGGACTTCTTAGAATCAAGAGGAATGCATCAAGTATTGATTTTTTGGTGTAGATGTAATTTTCCCAACAATGTTGTAAGATAGATAATCACCCATCATTTCACATTTCGCTTCGAAAGCACAATATTATCACTTTTCATTTGGTTTTTCCAAAAGTCTCACTAAAGCATTTGATATTCATGTTCTCTGTTTAATATTCTCCTTCTCCTTGATTTCTCTTCTCTAGTTGTTAACCGAACTCTACTAGTTTCCTTCTACGTTGAATAGTTGCTTACAATGTGATTTAGGGAACGGCCCAGTGGTGTAGTGGTTAAAGTTTATGTGCTCCACTTCAGCAGCCCAGCGTTCACAGGTTTGGATCCTGGCCATGGACCTATATACCACTCATGAAGCTATGCTGTGGCAGCTTCCCACATACAAAAAATAGAGAAAGACTGGCACAGATGTTAGCTCAACGACAGTCTTCCTCAAGCAAAAAGAGGAAGATTAGCAACAGGCGTTAGCTCAGCAACAATCTTCCTCACCAAAAAAAAAAGTGATTTATGCAGTTCACCAATATTACTTTCATTAATTTCATAAAATTCTACATCTTTTGAAAGATGTGTAATTTTTCTTTGCAATTGATTTATATTATATTGTACCACATTGTTGGCTTTTTATAATATTTGATGGTGAGAGATTGACCAGGGTGTTGACATGATGGCCCCATACAAATGTTCTGTTGATCAGGAAAGAAGGTTGAATGGGGACTAATTGTATAAGTTGTTAGTTCAGTAATGCATATTTCTAGGTAATAACCACTTTTCCACTTACCAGGCAGTTTACTGCCTGATAACTTCAGAACTTAGATAAAATTAATCAGATAATGAGGTCGTCATGCATGAAAGCCAGATTTCAAGGTAAATCCAGATATTTTTCCTCCTAATTCCTTTTTCTCTCACCCCAAGGATGATTACTAGCTACCTTGGGAGGTAAGAATCTTAAGTAAAATCAAAATGAATGTTGGAGTATTAGAAGTAAGTCATTTTATGGGAAATTATCTAATAGACGCCCTAAAATTAGTTTCTAAAGAGGCACCATTCCAAGAGCTGAAAAACTATTCTCATGAGGGAGTGTATATTATAAAAGTTATCAATAACCAGAGTTATAAATAGCTGGGTATAAAAGTAGTCACTGGCACCTGCATGATTAAATGACTTGAAATCCACTGAGATGGCTCTTCTTACTCAGTAGAAGTTATCTTACATGAATTAAGAGCAGTACAGTGAAGAGTTGTAAACACCATGGAAGCTGGACCAGAAAACATCTAAGAGAAGCTTGCTGCTTACATCATTAGAACCTTCTAGTCCTATTAGGAGGAATACATTATTTACTGCAGTAAAGGCATATGCCCTACACAATGCCTTCTATCATACTTAATCAGAATAGTTTTCCTAGGAAAGAGGCAGAGAGAAGGAAAACACATCTCAATACCCTCCCCTCAACTGAACGCTTTCAATTGATTGATTGATTGATTGATTGATGCTGGGAAGGATTTGCTCTGAGCTAACATCTGTTGCCAATTTCCCTCTCTCTTATTTTTCCTCCCCAAAGCCCCAGTACATAGTTGTATATTCTAGTTGTAAGTCCTTCTAGTTCTTCTATGTGAGCCACCACTATAGCGTGGCTACTGACAGATGAGTGGGATGGTTCCGTGCCTGGGAACCAAACCTGGGCCACTGAAGTGGAGTGTGCTAAACTTTAACTGCTACACCATCAGGGCTGGCTCTGAACCCTCTTGATTTTTAAACCATGAAGTCCATGTAGTTAAATGTACACATATGAATGTGAATGAGCAGGGTAAACAATTAAAATGTTCTGTTTGTTACATCAGAGCCTGATGTTGATTCTCAGAAACTAAAGAAAATTCAAGCAACTTCAAATCAGTTAACAATATAGAAAATGATATAGAATAAATCTAAAAATTTCAGACTAAATGGCCGATGTCAGCCAGGATTTGCAAAAGGAACCTCAACTGCTCAAAGCACCTCTGCTTAAAAAATAAAGCAAAAAACCAGACAAACTATATCAATAAACTTACAATTCAGCAAGTGAGGGAAAAAAAGGTTAAGAATTCAATAGGCAGAGAAGTATTGATTATCAAAGTACTATTTTAATAAAAGGAATAATAAACTGAAGGAAACATGAGAAAGAGAAGAAAATTTCTCTCTTCAGCTGGAAGTCAAGCAAAGAAAGTCTCTTTTAAGCTAGAGGATTGGAATATTCCTTTCCATCATGGCATCCTGAATCAGGTTTCTAGCCTCAAGAACTGGAAACAAGTGGCACTATGGTCAGTTTGTGTCATCAGCCAATGCAGAGACCGGTCAGCGCTGAAGGAAAATCATGCTGGGAAGCTTATTATGCCCAATTTAAAATAATAAGCCAAATGAACCATCGGACTGAAGAACAGAAAGCACTATTTCTTGCTGCCAGTCTAAAGGAAACTGCCCTTATTGTGCTAAGCAATTTGTCAGAAAAAGACAGAAAGAGCTCTCTGGTATTATTAGCACATTAACCAGACTTTTTATAGTTGGACACAAGGCAGGATTGACCAGAGTGGAGATCAAGAATTCTACTAGAAAAAGTGGTTAGTCACCAAGCAGATTGATTTAAAATACTGAATATGATTGCATTGGATCTATCCAGATGCCCAGAGGACCTAAATAATATCTGAACTCCATTTTCTGAAACATTTTATAAGTTGTCAACTGAAAATAACGTTGCATTATTTTTGTTTTAAATCCAATATTATAAGCACTCTGTAAAGGCACATTATTTAGTAATTTTCCTGATAAATCTTGAGAGAACACAGGGCTTAAAGTCAAATTAATATAGAATAGTAAGATTAGAGACATCAAGGATTTATGCCAATGCAAATGTTAGCCAAGATCAGTCGATTTCAATGGTTCTTAAACATTCCCCTCTAGAAGAATCATCTGGGGAGGCTTGTTAAAAATACTGGTTCTCATGCTCCATCTCCGAAGATTCTGATTCAATAGGTCCACAACGAAGCCTAGAAATCTCTATAGTTAACAATCTTCTCTTGTAATTCTGGCGCACATCAAAGTTTGAGAGCAACACTTCTATTTTAATAATAGTAGTAGGGGCTGGCCCTGTGACATAGTGGTTAAGTTTGGTGTGCTCCACTTCGGTCGCCCAGGTTCGTGGGTTCTGATCCCAGGTGTAGACCTGCACCACTTGTCAGCCATCCTGTGGTGGAGACCCACGTATTAAATGGAGGAAGATTGGCACAGATGTTAGCTCAGGGCTAATCTTCCTCAGCAAAAAAAAAAAAAAGTATGTAACTTTATGCAGTTATTTATACTAAAAGTGTTAAATATTTTCTGTGGAAAATTTAATAATATATATTGTATTCATGTCATGAGGAAAAAATGGGAAAAATAACATTTTTAAAATCTCATATCCTCCAAAA
This sequence comes from Equus przewalskii, assembly GCF_037783145.1. Classification (NCBI taxonomy): domain Eukaryota; kingdom Metazoa; phylum Chordata; class Mammalia; order Perissodactyla; family Equidae; genus Equus; species Equus przewalskii. The sequence continues at coordinate 151,534,258 of NC_091831.1, read as the reverse complement.
GGCAATTCCATGGAAAAATATTAAGTAGGAATTGAATAAATAGGATACACATCACATTGCTAATTGAAGAAATGTAATATATAAAAACCTCTTGCACAAGAACATGCTATGAGAGACACATGGAGCAGAGCAGGTCCAGTAGACTTATTGTTGAAATATTTTTTTGTTGCAAAGTATTAGCTAGTTAACATACCCTCCACCTTAAACAATTACATACATCTTTTCAAGTACATAGCTGACTTCACAAGGAAGGAAACTCCAAGGGGCCAAAAATGAAGAGAAAATAAAAATTTGAGTGGTAACTGTGAGCTGACTCTATCTTGAATAAATCTCCAGCTTCTAAAGGGCTAGGTAATTTGTGAAAAGATAGACCGAGAAAGTAACTACCTATTGGCAGTAAGACGACAAAGAATCTTATTATTTTCAAGCAATAAGCATGGGTTATGGGGTAAAAATAATAATGGGATAATAAATAATGGATATTTCTTAATTCTAGAGGATATTAAAATATAAAATGACAATAGTTAAAATAGTGCAGCATTGGCCAAGAAAATACAAACAAACCAAACAACATACAGTTAATAGGGGGAAAAAAAGATTTTGAGAATTTGCATTTAAAATCTTACCCTCACAAAGGCTTTATTTATGTTATATTTATTTATATTTACTATACACATATAATGTATATAAATATGCAATATATGTTATACACACACAACTTGTAATGCATGATCTGGGTATCTCAATCATAAAAAGTTGTTCTGGGCAGGTGATACTACTGAGCCAGCTGGAAGAAGCAAATGCAAGACCTGTCTGGAAAAATACATTCTCAGCCCAAGATGCAGAGTTTCCACAAATAAAGCCAAACTACCATGAGATCACAATCCAACATTACAAAACACAAAAAGAAGCAATCTGCCTGGTTTTACCCAGTTAGCAGGCAAACAGACAGCAGAATGAGATCTCGAGAACTTCAGAAAAGAAAATTGTGACACAGAAACTTGAAAATAAGTATTTTAAATTGTTTTAAAACATAAAAAGAGGAATCAAAATGAATTAAAAGAACTTTCAAGAAATACCAGGCAGATGTGAAGAGAGACAAAATAGAACGGAAGGAATTACTCAAAATAAAGGAAAGAGAAATAAAGAGATGGAAAATATGAAAGAGACGTGGAGGACAAAATAAAAATTTCTAAAACTTACCTAACAGAATGAATGGAGAACATGTAAGAGGAACAATATTTAAAGTAATAGTCCCAAGAGAATACTTTAGAATTGAAGAAATATATTCAGGAATCACAATGAGTCCCAAGCAGAATAAATTAACCTAAAGGCTTGTAGACATATTGTAGTGAATTGAAGAATACTAAAGTCTGAGACGTTACTTTAAACAAAACCAGAGAAAAAGGACATATCACCTTCATGGGAGACCTATTAGAATATTGGCACATTTCTCAATAATAACAATAAAAACCAGAGGATAATGGTAAAATATCTTTAAAGTCCTGAGAGCAAATAATTATCCACATAAAAATCTGTAGCTGACTAAACTATTATTCAATAAAGATAAAATAAAGTGAATTTGTATAAAAAATAAAGCAAAATTTATTATTAGCACAACACCACTGGAAAGGGGGAAACTCTTCTGACTGAAAAACCAAACAAAAGAGTAAAAATGTACAACAGTGGTTTTTAAGTCACTATATGCCAGGCATTGAAGGTCAATGATCTTTGAGAAATGGGAACCAATGGTGAGAATCCTACCATTAGTCCAGCTTATTGCCTTGAGAGAGTTTCCAGGTCATAGTGCAAGGATGTGGAACTCAGGTGGAGGCCATTAGACCCCCTGAGTTGAGGAGTTGGAGATGAGAGTCTGAGATGGAGGGAGCTAGAGTTCACAGGACCAAGTACCAGAGAAGTGAGAATTGTTCTGAAGGAGAATTCGCTATCAGCCGAGGGTGCCCCTGAGTGTTCTGCAAAACACTCATCAATGCATGAGTGTGAGGAAACTAGCTGAGGTTAGGAAAAGGATCATCCAAAATGATTAGAGAACAGTACCAGGTGCTCATACAGGGCTTGAAATAGTTTCTGTATCCAGCAGCTGGGGTGGGAGATGCAAAATTAATGGTGAACATCACAGATTATTTGAAGTATCTTTCATCGTTAGTGGGGAATAATTAGCCCTAGACCAAGCACTGCTCTGTTCCCACCTAAGAAGTCTTAAAAGTAAGACCTAGCTAAACAACGTTGAAATAAAAGAACAAAGCTGAAAGACTAATGCTACCTGATTTCAAGACTTATTATAAAGCTATGATACTCAAGACAATGTGGTATCGCCATCAAGATAGACAAATTAATGGAACAGAATAGATTCCAGAAATAGTACACATGTTTTCCATGAAGGCACACAGGCAATTCATTGGAGAGAAGATAATCTTTTCAACAAATCATACTGGAACAATTTTATATCTATATTCAAACAAACGAAGTTTAGTCCACACATTGCACTATATAAAAAATTGGCTCAAGATGAATCATAGACCTCAATGTAAAACCTAAAACTATAAAATTTCTAGAGGGAAATATAGGATAAAAATCTTTGCAACCTTGGGTTAAGCAATGGCTTCTCATATACAATACCAAAATCATGATCCATAAAAAGAAAAGGTAGAAAAAGTGGATTTCATAGAAAGTATAAACTTCTGTTCTTGGAAAGGCATTGTTAAGAGAATAAAAACATAAGCCACAGTCCAGAGGAAAATATTCGAAAATCATATATCTGCTGAAAGAACCTACGTCCATAAAATATAAAGAGCTCTCATATCTCAATAATAAGAAACAAACAACCCAATTTTTAAAATGGGCAAAAAGTTTGAATAGACACTTCACCAAAAAGGATATGTGAACTGCAAGTAAGTACATGAATAGATGCTCAGTATTACCAGACATTAGGGAAATGCAAATTAAAACTACATGAGATACCATTGCCTACTATTAAAATGCCTGAAATTTAAAGAGATGGACCACACCAAGTGTTGATGAGGATGTGGAGGAACTAGAGTGCTCATACACTGCTGGTTGGAACGTGGCAGTTACTTAAAAAGTTAAACATACAATTACCGTATGATCCAGCTCCATTCCTATGTATTTAAACAAGAGAAATGAAAGCATATGTCCATACAAAGACTTGTAAGCAAATGTTCACAGCTTTATTTGTAATAGCCAAGAACTGGAAACAACCAAAATATCCATCTAAAGGTCAATGGATAAACAAATTGTGGTATAGCCACACAAAAGACTATTACTCAGCATTAAAAGCAATGAACTATTGACATGCAGCATGAATAAATTTCAAAATAATGATGCTGAGTGAAAGAAATGGGACAAAAAAGATTGCACACAATATGACTCCATGTAAAATTCTAGAAAAAGCAAATTTAACTATTGTGACAGAAAGCAGATCAGTGGTTGCCTGGGGACAGAGGACAGAGGCCATAAAGAGGAATTACAAAGGGGAATGAGGAATATTCTGGGGATGATGGGTATGGTTATTATCTTGATTGTGATGATGGTTTCATGAGTGTATACATACGTCCAAATTTGTCATATTGTGCATTTTATTTATGTGCAGTTTATTGTACACCAATTATACCTAAACAGCACAACACTTAAAAAGCAGTGTAAATAGGTAAAATAGGTAAAACATGAGTTAAGAGAGCAGAAATATGTGCTGGATATCTTTGTTGGGCTTTCCAGGCTTTCACTCTCTCTCTACATCTTTTTCTACCCTGCTCTGTGCCCTGAGAGATTGACTTCTCTGGACAATCCAGAGACTCCATTTGCTCTCTGGGTTCTATTGGTCCAGCCAAAGGGGAGGAACAGCAGAAGACCAGAAAGCAGAGGGAGAATAAGGTTGGATATTGATTTCCCAGCTTGCTCACTGCAGGTTTACATCAGGCTGGCTAAATTCCTCAACCAAAGGTCTCAGTTCTTGTCAGGTCACTCTATATAGCCTTCTTTGTCTCTAGCTCCCAATAACTGCTCCTTCTTCTCATTCCTTCAGCTATTACAGTGGAAATGGAGTCTGTTATTACTAGGTCTGGAGTCCTTCCCTTTTGGTTTCCCCATACCGTGGCCACACCTTTGTAAATGAACTTTTATTACACCTTCCTTAACTTGTTATGATTGCTATGTGTTTCCTGCTAGGGATCCCACTGACAAAAAGATATCCAAATACATTCAATAATCCTATTAAACTCTCCAGTTAAAAGACTAATGTACAGATTGAATTAAAAAACAATGACAAAATCTAACTATGTTCTGTTTACAAGTGATGACGTTAAAACACAAGGGCATAAAAATATTATGGTTGCAAGGACGAAAAAACGTGCCATGCAAATACTATCCAAGATAAAGTGAATATATCTATAGTAACATCAAACATAAACCATTATTAGGAATAAAGAAGGTGACCAAGTAATGATAAAAATTCACCAAGAAGGTATAACTAGTCAAAACATGTATGCATTTAACAAATAAATTCAAACTAGATAACACAAAAACTTGACAGAATTACAAAAAGAAATTGACAAATTCATAAACACAGTGGAAGATTTCAACACATCTCTTTTAGCAAATGATAGATCAAGAAAACAAAAATTAGTTAGGAAGTAGAAGATTTGAACAACCCAACAATTAGACCATATACTTTAGAAACACATTTACCGAAGAATGTCGTAAAGCAATCTTCCATAAATATGAAAGTATAGGAATAAAAAAGGGATTCTCTGATCATTAGTTGGAAAGCAGTAACAAAAAGTTTCCTATACATAAAGAAACACTTTCCCCACAACTAGAAGGACCTGCAACTAAGACATACAACTGTGTACGGGGCGGGGGCAGGGTTGGGGAGATAAAGCAGGAAGAAAAAAAAAGAAAGAAACACTTTGAAAAAAGAGATATTCAAATGAACAATAGCAGTATAAAAAAGCACCTGATATCATCACCAATCAGGGAAATGCAAATTAAAACCACAGTAGGATACTAATACATACCCACAAAAATGGCTAATGTTAAAAAAGATTGACATTACAAGGGTTGGCAAGGATTCAGAGGAATTGTTACTCTCGTGTATTGCTGGTGGGAGTGTAAATTGTTACAACTGTTTTGGAAAACTACTTGGCAGTATCTACTAAAGCTATGCATATGTCTACCCTATGATTCAGCAATTCCATCCTAAGTATATGACTAAGAGAAATGAGTGTGTATATTTACCATAAAGCATATATAAGAATTCTTGTGGTAGCTTTATTCATAATAACTCCAAACAGGAAACAACACAAATGTCTACTAATGTGAGAATAGATGAATTGAGTTACATTTATACAACGGAACATTATAGAGCAATAAAAAAGATGAGCTGCTAGTACAAAGAATAACATTGATGAATCTCATGGATGTTATGCTGAGTAAAAGAAGCTAAATATAAAATATATAGACATACGATTACATTTATGAGAATTTCAAGAATAAACAAAACTAATCTATGGAGATAGAAGTGAGAATAGTAATTCCTTCTGGGGTAAGGTATTAACCGACAGATGGGGCAAAGAAAGCTTCGGAGTAATGGACACATTCTAAGTCTCTACCTGGGTGGCAAAACATGGCTGACTCTCTTCTTTCTCCCTCCTTCTCTCTCTCTCTATACACATATGTATGTATACATATATACAAAATGTATACATATACATACACAAATATATGTATACATAGTATATAATGATATACTATGTATACACATGTAAAAAGTTATCAAATTGTACACTTAAGCTTGGTGCTCTTCCCTGTAAATATGTTATACCTCAATTTAAAAGTCTATCAAAGGGTCATAAATTTGACAATTAGAGAACGTGAATTAGCTATTTAAAATTTACTTACACAGAAAAATAAGTTCAAAATTCTACCAAAGAAAGACATAATCCCATTCCTATGCAAAAGAGAAAAAGTACTTCAACTTATTTTATGTCAGATATCACTTTAGTACCAAAAATAGATAAGGAGAGTTTCATAAGAGAAATCTATAACTCTGTCTCACTGATTAACATAGATGGAAAAATCCTAAATAAAGTTGTAGCATACTAAATGTAAGGAAGAAAAAAAGACATTATGAACACTTAAGTTTATCCCAAATATGCTAGGACGATTCAACATTTGAAAATTTATTCATGTATGAATTTCACCATACTAATAGAATAAAGTTCAAGAAATCTGCATAGAAGTCCTCTTGAGTCTTTGGCTAAATACCAATCTCTTCATATTTCTGGGATGAGAATTCATGAAGCTAGGTAAAGAACAACCTAAGAATACCAGGAAGTGATAAGCTGAACAATTCCCAGAATTTACAAAGGTCTGGGAGATAATTGAGTTCTGAATGGTCAAAGTGAAGAGACCTTTGTGAACACCCAGGGTGTTAATTAGAAATCCCAGAAGGATTAGTCTTTATAGCAGGGTTAAATGAGCCCTAGAGTAAAGGATACCCTAGAGCTACCCTAACAAAGCTTAAAAAGAAGACTCAGGAGGGTCAAGCTGGTCTACAAGTAACTTAACCACTTGCCAAAACAAACTCAGCATTCTTTAAAGAAAGCAACAAAATCCAGATGTTCAACAGAATAACATTTACAATATCTAGCATCCAAGGAAAAACAAAACCAAAAAACTAGACATGCAAAGAAGCTGAAAAATATGTCACAAACCAGGAGAACATGAATTCAATAAAAAACAATCCAGAAATGACAGAGATGATGGAATTAGCAAAATGACTTAAAAACAGCTATTGTACATATGTTCAAGGATTTAAAGGAAAACATGAACATAATAAGAGGATAAAAGATTTTTTTAAAAAATAAGTAGAAACTTCTAGAGCTAAAAAAGGCAATAACTGAAATGAAAAATTCACTAGGTGAACTTAACAGCAGATTATATGCTCTAGAGGAAAATATCAGTAAACTTGAAAAATAGAATAGAAATTATCCAAACTAAATCACAGAGGAAAAAGAGGTGAAAAAAATTAAACAGAGCCTCAATAACCTGTGGGATAATTTAAAGGTCTAACATATGGCAAATTGGAGAACTTGAAAAGGAGAGAGCAGAGAAGCAGAAGAAATACTTAGCTGAAAATTTCCAATTTTGATGAAAACCATAAACTCAGAGATCCAAAAAGCTCAATAAACTCAAGGCAAAACGAACATAAAAAATTACACCAAGGCACATTACGATGTTGAACTGAGGTCTGTTTCACATTACTGATTGTTTATATGCTCTTACTCTGTAATTAAAATTAGGGGAAGATGTCCACAAAAAGTCTCATATGTAAGTGTTCATAGCAACTTTATTCTTAAAAGCCCTAAACTGGAAACATTCAAATTTCTATCAAGAGTCAAATGGATATATTTAACTTGTGCTATATCTACATAATGAACACTACTCAGCAATAAAAGGGAACAAGCTCCCTATAGACCCAATAACATGGGTATATCTCACAAACATTTTACTAAGCAAAGAAGCCAGAAATGAAAGAATGCATACTGTATGAGTCCATTTGTATGAAAATCTAGAACAGATGAAACAAATCTAAAATGACAAAAAGAAAACCAGTATTTGCCTATGGCTGGGATTGGGGTTGGCACTGACTGCAAATGAGTGTGAAGGAATTGGTCTATATCTTGATTAGAGGATGTTTAATGGATGCATATGTTTGCCAAAACACATCAAACTCTACACTTAAAATGGATGCATTTTATTGTATGAAAATTATACACCAACCATGTTAATTTTAAAAGTTATAAACATTACAAACTTTATAGCAACAGAAATATAAATTGTAAATAAATTACTCAAATATGCAAACTCTTATGGAGAAAATGACAAAATATAATTGAGGACATTTAGGAAGACCTAAATAGATGACGAGATATACCATGGTTGTGGATAGGCAGATTCAATATTATGAAACTGTCAATTATCCCTCAAATTAGTCAAAAATTCAAAGAGCAAAGGGTCAAATATAGCCATGAAAATTTTCAGGAATGATAAGTATCATTGAGGGTTGATGGGAAAGACTAGGAATGATATGATAAATACTAAATGACAAAAGCTTGAAAGCGTCTGTACTCTATCATAAGAAATAATCTTTCCTGTATTTTTTTAGAGAAAGAAAATAATTTGATTGTTTTTGTCTATTTATTTTTTATTGAGGCCATATTGGTTTATAACATTGTGTAATTTCAGGCATACATTATTATATATCAGTTTCTGGATAGACTGCATCGTGCTCACTTCCAATATCTAGTTTTTATCCATCACCATACATATGTGCCCCTTCACCCCTTTTACCCACCCTGCCTTCCCCTCGGGTAACCACTAATCTGTTCTCCTTATCCATGTTTGTTTGTCTTCCACATATGAATGAAATCAAATGGTGTTTGTCTTTCTCTGTCTGGTTTATTTTGCTTAATATAATATCCATGTTGTTGTAAATGGAACTATTTTGTCTTTTTTTATGGCTGAATTTTATTCCATTGTGTATATATATACCACATCTTTATCTACCCATCAGTTGATGGGCACTTGGGTTGCTTTCACATCTTGGCTATTGTAAATAATGCTGCAATGAACACAGGGGTAAAATCTCTTTGCATTGTTGATTTCATGTTCTTTGGATAAACACCCAGTAATGTATCCCACTACTGGGATCATATGGTATTTCTATTTTTAATTTTTTGAGAACTCTCCATACTGTTTTCCATAGTGTCTGTACCAGTTTGCATTCCCACCAGCAGTGTAGGATGGTTCCCTCTTCCCCACATCCTTTCCAACATTTGTTGTTTTTTGTCTTGGTAATTATGGCTATTCTGACAGGTATAAGGCAATATCTCATGGTAGTTTTGATTCGCATTTCCCTAATAATGAGTAATGTTGAACATCTTTTCATGTGCCTATTGGCCATCTGTACATCTTCTTAGGAAAAGTGTCTGTACAGATCCTATGCCATTTTTTGATTAGGTTGTTTGTTTACTTGGGATTGAGTTGTAGGAGTTCTTTATATATTTTGGAAATTAACACCTTGTCAGATATATGATTTACAAATATTTTCTTCCAATTGGTGGTCTTTTCATTTTGTTAATGGTTTCCTTTGCCTTGCAGAACGTTTTAATCTGATGTAGTCCGATTTGCTTATTTTTTCTTTTGTTTCCTTAGCCTGAGTAAACATGGTATTTGAAAAGATGCTGCTAAGACCAATGTCAAACAGTGTACTGTTTATATTTTCTTCTAGGAGTTTTATGCTAAGACTGATGTCAAAGAGTATACTGCCTGTGTTTTCTTCTAGGAGTTTTATGGTGTCAGGTCTCACATTCAAGTCTTTAATCCATTTTGAGTTAATTTTTGTGCAAGGCGTAAGATAATGGTCTAATTTCATTCTTTTGCATGTGGCTGTCCAATTTTCCCAAAACTATTTATTGAAGAGATTTTCCTTTCTCTATTCTTAGCTCCTTTGTCAAAGATTAGCTGTCCACAGATGTGTGGTTTTATTTCCGGGTTCTCAATCTGTTGCATTGATCTCTGTGTATGTTTTTCTGCCAGTACCACACTGTTTTGATTACTGCAGCTTTGTAGTATATTTTGAATTCAGGGTTGTGATGCCTCCAGCTTTGTTCTTTTTTCTCAGGATTGCTTTGCTATTCAGGGTCTTTTGTTGTTCCACAAAATTTTAGGATTCTTTGTTCTATTTCTGTGAAGAATGTCACTGGGATTCTTATTGATATTGCATGAATCTGTAGATTGCTTTAGGTGCTATGGACATTTTAACTATGCTTATTCTTCCAATGCATGAGCATGGAAAATCTTTCCATTTCTTTATGTCATCATTGATTTCTTTCAATAACGTCTTATAGTTTTCACCCCTTTGGTTAAGTTTATTCCTAGATATTTTATTCTTTTTGTTGCAATTGTAAGTGGAATTGTACTCTTGATTTCTCTTTCTACTAGTTTGTTGTTAGTGTACAGAAATGCAACTGATTTTGTAACTTGATTTTGTACCCTGCAACTTTCCTGTAGTTGTTTATTATTTCTAGTAGTTTTCTGTTGGATTCTTTATGGTTTTCTCTATATACAATCACGTCATCTGCAAACAGTGAGAGTTTTACTTCTTCCTTTCCAATTTGGATACCTTTTATTTCTTTTTCTTGCCTAGTTGCTCTGGTCAAAATTTCCAGAGCTATGTTGAATAGAAGTGGCAAGCATGCGCACCCTTGTCTTGTTCCTGTTCTCAGAGGGATGGCTTTCCCTTCTTCACCATTAAGTATGATGTTTTCTGTGGGTTTTTTATATATGGCCTTTATTATGTTGAGATACTTTCCTTCTATACCCATTTTATTGAGAGTTTTTATCATAAACGGATGTTGGATCCTGTCAAATGCTTTCTTTGCATCTATTGAGATGATTACGTGATTTTTATTCCTCATTTTCTTAATTGGAATGTCACGTTGATTGACTTGCAGTTGTTGACCCATCCCTGTATCTCTGGTATAAATCTCACTTGATCCGGGTGTATGATCCTTTTAATGTATTGCTGTATTCAGTTGCCAATATTTTGCTGATATTTTTACATCTATGTTCATCAGTGATATTGGCCTGTAATTTTAGTTCTTTGTATTATCCTTGTCTGGTTTGGGTGTCAGGGTGATGTTGATGTCATAGAATGAGTTAGGAAGTGTTCCATCTTCTTCAAGTTTTTGGAATAGTTTGAGAGGGATAGCTATTAAATCTTCAAATATTTGGTAGAATTCTCCAGAGAAGCCATCTGGTCCTGGACTTTTGCTTTTTGCAAGGTTTTTTATTACTGCTTCAATCTCTTTGCTTGTGATTGGTCTATTTAGATCCTCTATTTCTTCTTGATTCAGTTTTGGGGAGGTTCTATGATTCTAGGAATGTATCCTTTTCTTGTAGGTTACCCAATTTGTTGACATATAGTTTTTCATAGTATTCTCTTATAATCCTTTGTTTTTTTTGTGATGTTCATTGTAATTTCTCCTCTTTCGTTTTTAATTTTATTTATTTGAGCTTTCCCTCTTTTTTCCTTATTGAGTCTGGTTAAGGGCTTGTCAATTTTGTTTATCTTCTCAAAGAACCAGATCTTAGTTTCATTCATCCTTTCTACTGTTTTTATTTTTTTTTTATCTCTACTTCATTTATTTTTGCTCTACTTTTTATTATTTCCCTCCTTCTGCTGGCTTTAGACTTTGTTTGTTCTTCTTTTTCTAGTTCTGTTAGGTGTTGTTTAAGATTACTTATTTGAGATTTTTGTTTTTTGTTGAAGTAGGCCTGTACTACTGTAAGTTTTCCTCTTAGTACCACTTTTGCTGCATCTCATAAGAGTTGGTATGTTGATCCAAAGGTTGTTCAGTAGCATCTTGTTTAGTCTCTACATATTTGTGAGTTTCACAGCTTTCTTCTTGTGCTTGATATGGTTTCGATCTTAAATTTATTGAGGCTTGCCTTGTTTCCCAAGATATGTTCTATCTTTGAGAATGTTCCATGTGCAATTGAGAAGAATGTGCATTCTGCTGTTTTTGGATGGAATGTTCTCTATATATCTATTAAGTCCATCTGGCCTAGTATTTCATTTAAGGCCACTGTCTCCTTGTTGACTTTCTGTCTAGATGATCTATCCATTGATGTAAGTGGAGTGTTGAGGTCCCCTACTATTATTGTGTTTCTGTGAATTTCTCCCTTTAGGTCTATTAACACTTGCTTTTTATACTTTGGAGCTCCTGTTTTAGGTGCATATATATTCACAAGTGTTACGTCCTCTTGGTAGAATGTCCCTTTTATCATTATATACTACCCCTCTTTGTCTCTCATTATATTTTTTATCTTGGTCTGCTTTGTCTGGTATAAGTATGACAATACCTGCTTTCTTTTGCTTTTCATTTCCTTGGAGTATCTTCTTCCATCCCTTAACTCTAAGCTTATGTTTGTCTTTAGAGCTGAGATGTGTTTCCCAGAGAAAGCATGTTGTTGGGTTTTGTTTTTTAATCCATCCAGCCACTCTGTGTCTTTTGTTTGGAGAATTCAATCCATTCACATTTAGAGAGATTATTTATATATGAAGGTTTAACACTGCCATTTTATCTCTTATTTCCTCATTGTTCTATATTTCCTTTGTTTCTTTTACATTGTATTTCTGACTGCCATTTCACTTTGGTGGTTTTCTGTGATGATCTTCTCAGTTTTCCCTTTATTTATGATTTGTGCCTCTGCTTTGATTTTTTGTTTACTGGTTACTGTCAGGTTTGTATATTAGATCTCATAGATGAGATACTCCATTTTCTGATAGCCTCTTATCTCCACTATCATAAGCAGGTTCCGTCCCTCTCCCCTTCCCTTCTGTGTTATTGTTGTCACAAATAATTTTTTTTTGTGTTGTGAGTTTGTAACTAAATTTAAGTGTTTATAGTTATTATATTTTATTTTATGTTTTTGCTGAGGGAGATTTGCCCTGAGCTAACATCCATGCTAATCTTCCTCTATTTTGTAGTATGTGGGCCACCAGCACAGCATGGCTGCTAACAGAGCAGTGTAGGTCCGTGCCTGGGAACTGAACCCAGGCTGCTGAAGCAGAGTGCACTGAACTTAACCAGTAGGCTGCCAGGGCTGGCCTTATAGTTATTTTTGATGCTTTCCTTCCTTTTATTTTTTATGTTATAATTAAGTGTTTACTAATCTATTCTGATATAGAGCTGCAATTTTCTGATCCTGTCTGTCTATTTGTCTCCTTGCTCAAGGCTTTGTAAACCTTTGCTTTTTAGTTTCAGATGGGAGAGCCCCTTTCAACATTTCTTGTAAGGCAGGCCTTGTGGTAATGAACTACCTTAGCTTTTGTTTGTCTGGGAAAGCTTTTATTTCTCCATTGTATATGAAGGACAGTTTCACTGGATAGAGTATTCTTGGCTGAAAGTTTTTATCCTTCAGTGTTTTGAACATATCATTCCATTCTCTCCTAACCTGTAAGATTTCTGCTGAGAAATCTGCTGAAAGCCTGATAAGAGTCCCTTTGTAGGTTATTTTCTTCTGCCCTGCTGCCTTTAATATTTTTTCTTTGTCATTGACTTTTTCCAGTTTTAATATTATATGCCTTGGAGGAGGTCTTTTTGTATTGATGTAATTAGGAGTGCTATTAAATTAATGTACTTTTAAGTCCAGTTTCTTACCCAGGTTTGGGAAGTTCTCAGCTATTATTTCTTTGAACAAGCTCTCTGCTCCTTTCTCCCCCTCTTCTCCCTCTTGAATACCCATAATCCTTATGTTGCTTTTCCTAATTGAGTCAGATATTTCTCAAAGAATTTCTTCATTTTTAAAAAATCTTAGTTCTTTCTCCTCCTGCACCTGAAGCATTTCTATATTTTTATCCTCTAAATCACTAATTCTGTCCTCCACAGCATCAGCTCTGATTTTTATTGTTCTTAGGTTGTTGTTTTATCACATTAATTGTGTTCTTCACCTCCAGAATTTCTGTTTCGTTTTTTTTTTTTTTTTTTGGAGCTTCAATCTCTTTGATGAAGTATTCCTTCTGCTCATTAATTTTATTCCTGAGCTCATTGAACTGTCTGAGTTTTCTTGTAACTCATTGAGTTTCTTTACGACAACTATTTTGAATTCTCTGTCATTTAGATAGTAAATTTCTGTGACTTCAGGATTGGTTTCTTGAGACTTGTCATTTTTCATCTGCTCTGAACTGTTAATACAGTTCTTCATGGTGTTTGATGAATTCATAGTTTGCCAGGACATTTGTGGTAGTAACAGGTGGCAGATTCCACCTGCCTCTGCTTGGGGGGAGCAGGGGCTTTGTTTTCTGATCCTGTCCCGTCTGCTGGAAGTTGTGCAGGTAAGGCTGCTCTGGGCTTGTGTGGGCTGGCTGCAGCCACATTCCAGGTTACACTCACATGTGCAGGGCCTCTGGTTTGGGTGGCTGGGTAGCACACTGTAGGTGGGGCCACTGTGCTAGGCAGGGGATTGGCTGAGCTTCTATACAAGGAGGGATGGGCACCTATGTGGGGGCTGAGCTGCCACTCAGTGGATCCCACAGACTGCTGTGCTCCACAGGCAGAGTGCCTTCTGAGCAGGCAGGGCACCTTCTGCCCACCTTCATATGCACAGCTGCATGGTTCTCTCAGACGTCCTGTTGTGCTGTGCAAGCAATCCTCTACTTGTTAACAAATGTCCATTTAGTCACGATGTAGAGAGGAGAGACGAAGGGAATAACTCACTGTGCCCTGATGCTGCATCATTCTCTTGATTCTGTTTTTAAAGAAAGCAGCATGAGAGAATTTATCTGTATATTTGTCATAGTAAAAAACTCTTCTCAAACAACAACTAATTAAAGTATTTTAGCATTAAAACCAGTAATAGTGATATGTTCTTAATATGAAAAAAATACAGGGTGTTTATCTAATACTAGCCAATTAGGGTTCTGATTTGTTAGAGATTTTACCAAACTTGATTATTTAGCTAATTGAACCCCCAAACGAACATTTCTAACTGAAAATCATCTTTCTAGAGAAACAGACCAGAATAAACACTGTGGAATTTTAACATCTTAACCCAATGTACTCCCAGAATATTGACTTTAGCATTCCTCTTATTTCAATTTTTCTTATGGTTACAATTGGGAAGGGCAATGGGTAAGGAGAGAAGAGAACAATAACTCTGGTATTTAATGTCTTCAGTCCCTTGCTCATCCTTTTTCCCTACCTAGTCCCTTAGACCAAAAGCCATATTTGTCCTCTACCCTGCCACAGGCTAGGGCTGTGCATCATGGCACGAACTTTGTAAAAGAGAGTCTTCCAAGCTAGGTTGTAAAATGTTAAATAGGGGGATAAAGGCATTTAGAAAATCCTTTTCTCTCTCTGGACAATGCCTGACTTTCATTGTTAATCTGATCAGCTTTGAGGCTCCAAGCTGATCAGTGGACTCTTTCTTCCAGGTTGATTCTCCCTCCACCTCCTGGGTCAATAAGCCTCATGACTAACACTTGAGTCAGAGCAGGTATCTTCAGTTATCTATCTTTTTGGAATAACACAATGAAATCAAAGACAACTGCATTATTATGTATACATATAATGGCACAAAATAATTAAATCAACATGGTGGCTAGTGACCAGAAGTCCAATAATCATATAAACTAATCTACTTATATCCTTCTCAGGAAAAAAAATTTTTTTTAATCTTGCAAGGTCAAGTTGTCTTTAATTACAGTATAAAAATGTTATGAGAAATCCAAATCATGTTGAAAATGTTCCTTTCAATAAGATTTTATCTATTATAAATGATGTGTACTATAGACAGGAATAGGAAAATAATAGTAAAAACAAAAACAAGTCACTTGTTAAAGCGAAGACAGTATTTTTGTATTTCTAATATTTTTGTTATTATGTTGGTTCTACAGCAGAATTACTGTTTCAGTTGATGAGTCAATATGGAAATTCAACAATCCTGTGCAAGATTGATTTCATCTCAGTTATTATTAACCATTTTCAAGCTCCTTATTCAACCTAATATACTTTGATGAGAGGTTCTGAGTAAATGAGGACACTGATGCCAGTCTCTACCATTCCTTCTTGTCCTAACACCCTACTGCCACCACCTTATGCACTCTGGAATTCCCATTGTGAAGTACCTTAGTCAACTTTGAGCTCTCATAAGTTCAGTGTCAATTGTCAATAATAGGGAACCACAACAAGTCAGAAGCATGCAATATTAAGTATAGCCAGAAAAAAGTAGAACATTATCAGTTCTCTGAGCCATAACACATCATAATTCATCTGAACCAAGAAAAGTTTTTTGTTGTTGTGCTGTTGTTTACTAATTTAGCTCTTTATTCTTGGGTCAGTTTTACCAGGAACACTTTTTTACAGTGTAGTCATTGTGTCTAAGAAAGAAAGATGTGTTGGAGCTTACAAAAGATCTGGAGGGGAGTCATTGAATGATTATATGTGAAGATCTAAGAGTATACTCTACCTAATTTGCTAGAAAAAATTTAAGTATTGCCTAATAGATCAATTCTTTAGATAAGTATACTGAAGGTAATATTCTGAAGTAGTCTGCTTTTTGTGCCTTTGTCTTTCTAAGTTCATGACCACCTCCCTGGTTGGCCCAAGGAAACTTCTGTTATGAAAGAAGGGAGGAGGTTAGGTGAGGAGGAGGCTGTGAAAGAGACAGAGAACTATTACAAAAAGATACAAATGTTCAGATTCTGACATTTCAGATGTAATTTTGTATCAATAAAGTATCAAAATAATTGTCTGACCACGGTTTATAAACTAGCCATTGTCTTGAGAGAAGAATGCCAAAATTATTATTTATTCTCCCCTAAGATTTCAAGAACCAAGCCTACAGGACCTGCTCAAGCTGTTCTCCCAGTCTCTCGTAGAGGGCATTCCTTCTGCCTGTTAGGCTTGTGGGTAGAAGGAAGAGTATACATAGTGAAAGGGGGCAACCTACTCCCTTATGCCCAGGGTATTATGGGAAAAAAAGAAGACGGAGAGAAAGGAGGAGAAGGGGAAGTTACCGTAGAGCTCACTTTCTCTGCACTTCACCCTCCAACTTGGAGGTGACCCCTTTGGAGAAAGGTGTCTTCAGGTACATACAGATAAGCTGAGGAAAACCACGAGAAGAATGGTCTTGTGCCAACATGGGATAACTAAGAGGGCAGAATGGTGTGGTTGGGCAGCCAGACAGTTTAGTTTGCATTCCTGAGCTTCGCTCAGTTCCTGAATGGCATGAATACAGTGAGCCTTCCAAGGACACGTTCTGGAAAGGATAATGTGACTCCATAACAAAGGCTGACCATCTGGCTCAGAGGCTAGCTGGATATAGTGCATGGCAGTGCCTGAGAGGAGTCAGCAGGAGCTAAGGGAAGGCAAAGTAGGCCAGAAAGCACCCCTGGGTCCAAAAAATGAAAGATACCCCAAACTATGTATTGTACCAGCTGCAGACTTCAGCCACAAAAGCCAGCATGGTGAGTAGCAGCCTAGAGAGAGAATTGACATCATTCCTATGACCAATGAAATCCAACGGTCCCTTCTCTTCCCCTCCTACACAAGTTAAAGAATGTCTCTTCCCAAAAACTGAGGTGCCATCTTGGAGAGGAGGTGAACAGAAGGGTATGAGGCTGAAATTTCTGAGAGACCGTATTTTTTTTCCCTAGAGATTAAGGACTTTCTACACGTACTTTAAAGTTATTGGATCAGATTAAGAAATAAACCAATGTAGGTTTCAAGTTAGTATGAGGAGAGCAAAACTAAGGAAATTATATTTTCTCTACCCATATGAATTTTATTCTGTCCCACTATTAAGATAAATCTGAAAATGATTGTTTGCAGAGAGTAGACTATACAAATTTGCAAACTCATGCAGTCTTGTAGGGTAAACAAGAACTTTTTGGTCAAAATTATAATATTAGAATTAGAAAGTCCTCCTTAAAGTTTAGAAAATTTAGTTTGAAGAAAAATAAGAGGAAATAGTAATTTCATATGAATCATTACCCTAATTTATGGTGAAGGCTAAAAATATAATATTTTGAAGAAGAATTTAAATGAATTAGCAGATTCTATAAAGCCAAAATATATTAATTGAAACAAAAAACTCGGGGCTGGCCCCGTGGCTGAGTGGTTAAGTTCGCGCTCTCCACTGCAGGCGGCCCAGTGTTTCATTGGTTCGAATCCTGGGCACGGACACGGCACTGCTCATCAAACCACACTGAGGCGGCGTCCCACATGCCACAACTAGAAGGACCCACAACAAAGAATATATACAACTATGTACCGGGGGGCTTTGGGGAGAAAAAGGAAAAAAACATAAAATCTTTAAAACAAAAAAAGAACTTAGGACTTGGGGAAGTATGCTTTTCAAGCAAGTGTAATTTGTTACTACTGCAGATGTCAACATCAAGCTGGTTGGCCATTGGTATGCTCAAGAGTAGACCCAAAATCACTAACCAGGATAGTGGTTTAAGTTTTGTGCATCAATATATATTATTGTATAATATAGCATTTCAATAAACACAACATATGAAAAAGGTTTAAATAGATATATTGTTGGTATATCATAGTAGGTTAGTGCCGGTTTGAGAAGGTTGCTTGGCAGAACTAAGTTTGCAACAATCTTGAAAAAAAACAAAGCAAATAGATGCACAGAGAGAAATAAGATCTGAAAGGTAGATATTTGCAAGATATGAGTGAGGGAAAAAGAGAAGATTAACAACAAAAGATAGTGGTGAGAAGAGGCAGTTTTTAAAGGATATTAACTGCAAAATAATCAGAGCAAGACCTTGATATAGTGCTACTCGCTGGTCTAAGCAATCTGCATTTACCAATTCATTTAAGCCTCCCCAAAGCCCATAGAGGTAGCTACTAGTATTATTAGCATCCCCATTTTACAGATAAGGAAACCGAAGCATAGAGAGGTTACAAAATTTGCCCAAGATTGTTCATCAGAACCAGGATTCCAATACGGGCTCTGTAGCTCCTGGGTACATGTAATTAACTTCAATACCATTCTGCAGTTCTACAAATTAAAATGAATTTGGATTTTAGGCAATAAGGAATTTAGATTTGGAGGCAATAAGGACTCACAACAAATTTTTGACAACTTTATGCCCAAATGTGAGCGTAATTCCATTTTTTGTTTCCTGTTTGAAGAAAGAAGCACCAAAAGTCCACTTTGACCCTCTAAATTAACGAGGAAGCAATTCTATTTTAGGAATTTCTGTAACAGGTTTAGCACGCATGTGCATAAAGACATATGTACAAGCATATTTGTTGTTGTGTTTGTGGTAACAAAAGACACGAAATCAATCTAAATGTTTATAATAGAAGACCAACTAAATAAATTACATTTCATCCATGCAAGGATTACCCCCTTCAAAAGAATGGGGGAGATCTACATGTACTGATATGTAGAATGATCTCCAACTTATATTAACTGTAAAAACCAAGGAGCAAGAAAGTGAATGGCAGATTTCTTCCAGTTACTCATCCTGATCCATGCTCCACTCTCCACTCTGTTCTTTGCCCTTGGAGACCATCCCCTATGGATTATATCACTGGGCTCCTAGGTCCTTTGGCTGCTTGTTGGATTTGACCAGTGGGGAGTCTACGGGATCAGAGGTCTGAGTGTCATTCCCTCTCTAACTTGGGGCAACTGCATCATTGCTCCTCGCCTACGTGATTTCTTCCTTCCAAGTTGAGGTAACGACTCACTTTCCTCATTTTTTTGAGCCGTGGGGTGTAACAGCTCCACAGTTACCATCCTGGGTTACTGAGCTGTCTCCTTGCAGTTCTCCCAAATTATAACCCATATACTTGGCGATAATTTCTTTGTAAAGAAACTGTCCTACAATTTTCCAATTTAAGTGTGCCCTCCATTTCCTGTTATGACCCAAATATGCTATTATGTTAACAAGAAAAAGAGTGGTGGAAATATAGAAATATACACTTAACTATGCAGAGAATACATTTTGAATGGTATATTAAAAGTTCTAACAATAACTGTCAGGGAGAGAAAATGTCACTGGGGGTTGGGAATGGAAGGAAGTCTCATTTTCATGGTACATCCTTTCATATTGTGTGAGTTTCCTACCATCTCGATGTATTAGCCATTAAGGAAAATAATAAAATGTTAAGAAAATAATTCAGACTTTACCTGCAAGATGGGAAGAATCAATGAGGAAGATGTTCCATAAAGTCCAAAGTCTAGTTTGGATAACGTATGTGGAGAAAAATTTAGAGCACGTGCAGTCCATGAAGTTGAGTTGCACATGGACAGAGATAGGATCTCCTCAAATAATATTTCGCAGATGTTTAATAAAATCTAACATAGAGTGATACACATTAACACATGTACTATCTACTTTTGAATTATTTGCCATTAAGTTATTGAGTTTTCTGTTTAGGCTTATATTGCAGATACAATTCACAAGCAAGTCACAATCTTCATTTGTTCTAAATGTAACAATTGTTCAAGTTTACCTGTGGCTTTATGAAGTGAAAACTCACTAGTGATAATGACTATAGGTCACTTGAGGCCACAGGAAATAAGCCTTACGGTCGGGATTTCAACCTTCCGTTACATCTTCAATCAACACTTTTGCAAGTAGTGAGGGCAAAAATTAAGCTTTCTTTTTTCTTTTTTTTGGCAACAATTTCTCAAAGGCATATGCTTCAAACTCATATGACTTCACTTCAAATTGAAATTAAGAAATGTTTTGAAGCATAGTCATTTGATAATAATTTGCTTCAAAATAAGCAACATGCTCCTTTTTAATGGGACCCACATGCCATAACAAGTGACTCAGTAGTGTGGTAAATGGAAAAACAAGGTGCTCTCAAAAATAGTCCCCAAATATATTCCAGTCTGAAGTTTTGGTGGTTGTGTTTCTTTGTTATTTGGGTCCCCACTTTATGGGTATAGGTGCAAACCCCACCATTGTCTTCTTCATTGCAAGGATGACGAATGCTCTGAGAAAGAGGAGCTGGGCTTTTGGCAAGAATCTACTCGAGACTTCAGTGTGTTTCAGCTGTCAGGAACTCATTGTTTTCTCCTCTCTCCCAGGGACCACTAGCTACCTTCTTACCAGGAAGAACGACCCTTTGACAGCACAACTGCAATCCAGAATCTCCACCAAATTGTAACCTTCGAGGTGCCAATGGCATTGACAAACTAATCAAGATCAGAAGGTCAGAAAGACAAATGCATTAGTACATATATAGTCTCCAAGTTATTTGGCAATTTTCTGGGCTTGCAAAAAAACAATTTTTAAAGTTTCTTTTGACGTATTTATTGCCCTTTTGCTTACAATCTTTACACTGCCAGTATTCTTAATGTATTGGGGATTCCACCATATGAGAATTCTGCCTTTATTTCATTACAATACATTTCATAAAAAGTTGAACCAGAAACAACAGACTCCTCGTTCCTCAAACAGTCACTAATTTTCTCTTACTCTGTTTTTACCATTAGCAACATACCAGTTAGGTTGGCTATTTACTAAAGAATATTCCATGGAACAGCTGAAACTAAAAGGCTTGGTTATTAGCAGTGAAGGCAGATAAATAATAAACTTAAATAAAAGGCTGGCTTGCTATTTAAGCTGCCTGACAAGTTGGATTAATTCAGCTTTAAACTGGCCCAGGCCATTATACTTAAGTTGATTAAAAAGAACAGTACTAGATAGAGTTTTTAAAAAATATGCATATGCCTGTAATTAATTGCTTACTTTCTTCACAGTAATTTCAACTTTTAATATATAATAATAATAATGATAATAATAATAAATTACAGCAACCATTTATCAAGCGTCTGCTACGTGTTAGATACTTTACATGCATTATTTCTACACTTTACCACAACCTGTCTGGGCAAAGTATTAATATACCCATTTTACAGAAAAGGAAACGCACTCAGAGATTTTAAGTGGTCCAGGAGACAACATAATCTCATTTCTTCCAATTTCCTTCAATGTTTCAGTTTACAGTGAGTCAAATGACTTGGTTCAGTCATGCAGAGATTTTAGCTGCCTTATTCATGGACTGAACTGGTGCAATTTACTGATGGTCTTAGATTTGGGGAGACACAGCTTGACAGCTGCAAGGAATGTGTTAAATGTCAGTGAAATAATGGAGTGTGAATTGGCTTATGTCATCTTAAAGATTCTGTTCACAAGGGCACCAACATCAAACAGGTTTTAATAATTAAATTGATAGACATTTCCTGGAGCAAGAAGCTGTGGCCACATTCTGTAAGTTTCTTGCGTACTACCAAATCTTGTGTGGGTGTGTAAAAATCAAGCACACATCGCTAATGAAATCGTCATCCTCAAGGTTAAAAAGGTTCTATATCTTAGTCTAAAAGAAACAGTATTGTTGAGTTACTGATCTGGTTCCAAGAGCAGTATTGAATTTAAATGGATGATCAGTCTGCAACCTTACTTACTTACTTTTTTTGATGACAAGTAGCTAGATCAGAGGGCTACACTTTGTTGAAGATGATATTCCTTGTCTCCATTCCATGATGCAAAAGTTTTCACACAAGTCATAGAACAAGAAGTCCAATGTTACGTTCGGGAATGGCAGATCTCTTTAAGCTCTTCCCAGTGGCTTTCATGGCAATGAAGAAGCCAAGGAGCATATTTTCCTTGCCATCTTACGTGCTGTTTTTAGTCTTTATCTGGCAGCATGCCTGGAGCGTGAGGGTTGGTCTCTAGATAGATCTTTAAGTCTTTCTCCTTGCCAATTACCATCACTCAAATACCCTCATTATCAGTGGGTATCTTAAACTCTGGGTTACACCTCCTTTTTTATTCCACTTCCAGAAGTAGAGCTTCTAAAATAGATGCTCCTATTAATGATGTCACTCAGCTGACCATTTGTCTATGCCTAAAGATGGAGTTGCAAAGATGACAGTTTCTGAAAGAAAAGAAAAGGTAAATAATCCAATGACCAAGTTTTTATGTACAAAACGTAATTATCTTTAATATGACGTAAAAATTAATACTCTACAAAAGAGCCTAGGCTTCCAAAAGTGAAATGATTTGCATATATCAATATTAAATTCCCTATTTTGCTTACACAATTTTGCACCAGGCCTCACAGACAGTTGTAGGATCTTTAATCTCATGTTTTTCTCCATCCTACTCTCTCAAACAAATGTCCAATAACTTTCTCGCTCCTGCAATACTTCCATTTCTAGTTCTTAAAGTCTTTTTTAAGACATAAGCATAGAAAGAAAGGACTGAAAGGGAATTTAATAAAAGTTGTCATATTTATGTTAAATTTTATGACAATATATTTGTGTATATATGGGGAAAATACTTTGTATAGATCAAAGGGAAAAATAATATATTTCCATTCTGCTTGACAGTATCATGGAGGGCTTCCAAAAGTAGGTGGCATTTGAGTTGACTCTTGAACTTGATCCATTTGTGGACCAAGACATTTCTCATTTAGGTAATAGAATTAGCAAAGCCACAGCACAGGGAAATAAGGTACTGGTGGCCTGATGAGTTGTCCAGTGGAATTTGAGTATCTGTGTGGAGGGTTTAGCAAGGTGGAATAATTCCAGGTGGTAGAAGGTCATCTTAGGCATTATTCTGTCAGCAAACAAGAAATACTGGAGGCTTTAAATCATACTATCTCCAATATAATTCACTTTATTTGCTCAAACAGGCTTTTATCAACTAATTGTACTTTGTTGAGGTGGCATAATCCTTTTGCCAGCACTCCATCCAGTCTCATGCATGTGCGCTGCCTGAGCTGGCTGCAGCTTCACAGCCGCAAATGAGTCGCTATGTTGATCTTGAACATCAGGACTTTTAAAAGTAAACCCGAAAGGGGAGCCGAGCTACCTCACCTACTTCTAGCCTGGAAAGAGAGTCAGGCTTAGGCACAAACAACAGGTGGCTAAGTAGCTGGCAGCCAGAAAAAGATTACAGAAATAGAGAAAGGAGATGTCTTCTAGAACATATTCTAGGCTGTTCTCATAACAATTCTCATTGCTCTTCCTTTCTCTACCTCCTCCTCCCTCTCATTGCTCCCTAAAAGAAGGAAAGGATGGTAGAAGATCTTTGTCTATCTGAAAATGAACTAGACTTTTCTCTCCATCTCTCCCCCTACAGAGGTACCACAGGACACAGAAGACAACTGCACTTAGTTGGATGGACTGCTTGGCACACATGAGGAGTATACCACAGAGAGCTCATTCTGCATGGTAAGAATTGGTCATGGGCTGTATGAATTGAGGTGATGTGTCATATATCTAGTGGCATGTGGCATTGCGTAGCATGTGGCATTGCATAGCATGGAGCACTCCCCACATCATTGCCAGAATTTCTGGTGCAGGTACCTTGAATATTTGCTATCTACTCCATTGCTATTTCCAATGCGTGATGTCTGAGACGAGGTCCTCCATCACCTCTTATTTGAAATACTTCAAGAATATCCCTACTAGTGGTGGTGGTGGTGATGATGATGACGATGATGCTGATGCTGATGATTGATAATGATAGTTAACTTTTATTGAGAGCTTTCAGTGCGTCAGGCTTCTTTCACATTCATTTTTTAACTTTTAATTTTCAAATAATTTCAAACGTACAGAAAATTTGCAAGAAGTATGCGGATCTCCTGTACACCCTTTCCCCAGATTCACCAGTTTTTACAAATTTTGCAACATTTCCTTTCCCATTCTCTCTCTCTTCCTCTCCATATTTTTTTTTCCTAAACAGTTAGCAGTTTGTTGTAGATATCATGCTACTTTACAATTTACATTTCAGTGTGTACTTTCTTATATAACTATAGCACAGTTGTAAAATTGAGAAAATTTAACGTTGATGCAATCCTTTTATCTAATCTAAAGTCCATTTTCCAATTTCACTTCTCATCCCAATAATGTCATTTACAGCATTTTTTTTTGGCACAGAATCCAGTCCAGGATCACGAATCACAGTTTTCATGTCTCTTTAGTCTCCTTCAATGTGGCATAGTTACTTGATCTTTCTTTTGAATAATGCAGGCCAGTTATTTCATAAAAGTCCCTCAATATGGGTCTGTGCAACATGTCAGATGACTATGTTCAGGTTGTGGATTTGGGGCTGGAATACCAGAATGTAAGGTTGTGTCTTTTTCAAGGTGTCATGTGGGAGGCAAATTACCTTTTTTGGTGATGTTAGTTTTGATCGCTTGGTTAAGGTGTTGTCTGTTTTCTCCACTATATAGCTAATATTTTTCCTTTTGCAATAACTACATAATTTATAGTGATATACTTCTATATAATATAAATATCCTGTTCCTCATCAGCTTTCCCAGACTAAATTTAGTATTCATTGATGATTCTTGCCTGAATCAATTTTTCCTATGATGGTTGCAAAATGGTGTTTTTAAATTTCATTATTCTTTCTATATTTATTAGTTGACATACTACTGTAAAAGAGAGACTTCTCTCCTTATTTATTTATCTACTTATCCTTATAGACTCACAGATTCTTATTTTATTCCATAGATAACAGTCCAGTACTTCCCTATTTATTTTGATGCTCAAATTACCCCAGATTTGACCAGTGGAAGCCCCTTCAAGCTGGCTCCCTTGTCCTTTTTGACAGGCGCCTATCATTTTTTTTTTTTTAAAGATTTTATTTTTTCCTTTTTCTCCCCAACGCCCCCCGGTACATAGTTGTGTATTCTTCGTTGTGGGTTCTTCTAGTCGTGGCATGTGGGACGCCGCCTCAGCGTGGTCTGATGAGCAGTGCCACGTCCGCGCCCAGGACTCGAACCAACGAAACACTGGGCCGCCAGCAGCGGAGCGCGCGAACTTAACCACTCGGCCACGGGGCCAGCCCCAGGCACCTATCATTTTTTGTGAGCACTTCCTCACTTTTACGCACTGCAAGATGTTCCAGGCTCATTTTGTACCTTTCCTACTCCAGCCATGGAATCTGTAAGGCATCATTATAAATAAATAATTTCCCAACAAACCTACAAGAAGGTACTATTATTGTTTCCGTTGTTACAGATGAAGGAACTAAGGCACAGAAAGATTGAATGAATACCCCAAAGCCACAGAGCTATTAAATGGTGAAGCTATTAATGTTGCTACTTCTAGTCTTGACTCTCTGCCTACTCCCCCCAAATCTACTCTCCATAAAGTTAACAGAATGGTGTATCTCAATTAAAACACTGAATGTCTTCTACCACACGACAATGCCTTGGCACCTGATATTCACCCACTAAATATTTGTTGAAGTAAATGGAATTAAACCGACAAAGAATGAATGAATAAACCCTATTGCCATTTTCTCCTTTGCCATTTTTTAATGAACTGGCCCAAGGAGCATAAAAGGGATTCTTAGCACAAAGCAAGAAGAAAAGAAAGAGAGGTGCTGTCATAGCTTTCAGGGCAGACGTAAAGATGCCTTTTACGACATCCACCCCCATGGCCAATCTGGATCTACCTATCCCCCAGGTGACTTTTACCTCTACATCTGAAATTCCATCATAACAGTGCCTCCTACATTCTCCTGGCTCTCAGAACCTCTCTGTTCCTTTTTCCAACAAAATATCCAACCCCCTATCACTGACTTTACTCCTAGTCTGTCACCTCCTGTGTTTTCATTTCCTTCTTTATCTAACTTAGACCCAATGGTTCAGTAATTCAAATACTCCCCAACCTCTATTCTCAAATTCCTAACTGTTCTTTCCCTGCAAACTCCCAGACTTGGAAGAATCCACACATCTCACTCCTTCACTGAAATTGCTGCGCACTTCTGGAGAAAATTACACAATGATATGGATGGTTGGCACCACAAAGCTCCCTTGGAGAGGTTCTGCAATCTTTGGACCTGACCCTGATCAGCTCCTCTCCCACTCCCCTCAATAGTGATTCCAAGCTTTTACCTCTCTTTTTGTTCTTTCCCCACCACCCCCTTTCTCTGAGTGCCTCCTACAACCGAGGAAAAATCTAGGCTATCAAGCAGAACCCACATTATCTTCTGGGCCCCACGTCTCTGTTTAACCCATTTGTACATCTACCGTTACTTTCTTTCTTTTTTTCTCAACGAAGAGGTGACTTTTAACTTTACAAAACATATCTTATGCTCTGTATCCCAGCTTATACTACAACCTTCCTCCAAAAATTGTGTCCTTTTTTAAAAATTTTTCTTTTTAAAGATTGACACCTGAGCTAACATCTATTGCTAATCTTTTTTTTGCTTCTTCTTCTTCTCCCCAAAGCCCCCTGGTACAAAATTGTATATTTTAGTTGTAGGTCCTTCCGGTTGTGCTGTGTGGGACAGCACCTCAGCATGGCTTGATGAGCGGTACTAGGTCTGCACCCAGGATCTGAAGTGGTGAAACCCTGGGCCGCTGAAGTGGAGCCTGCGAAATTAACCACTCGGCCATGGGGCTGGCCTCATCCTTTTTTTCCTACATTTTTAATCTCTCAATTAGTTTGTATTTCTTCTCTCTTCAGCCATATAAATAACTCATTTCTCTCTTATCTTTAAAAGCAAAACATCCCTTGAGCCTACATCTTCCCTTTATCTATTGCCATATTGTTTTTATTCTTCCCAGGAATAAGATTCTTGAAATTAGTTTACAACCACTGTCTCCACTTTCTCACCTCCCTTTCACTCCTCAAACTACTTTAGTTTCCCATCTGCTCATACCACTCCGCTGAAATGGTCTTCTGCAGGGTCACCCGTGACCTCTTAGTTGCTAAATCCAACGGACACTTTTCAGGCCTTATCTTATTTAACTGCTCCCTCCCTTTCATCTTGTTTTTCCTTCAAAAAAATATTTATTAGACGTTGAGGATGTAGTGAACCAAACATACCTGACCTTGTCCTTATGGAATGCATAGTCCAGCAAGAGAAAGAGACATTAAACAAATAATTACATGATTAATTATTAATTAAGTATAAATGTGATAATGTATGTCTTTGTATAAACAAAGAAAATTTAAATGCTATTATAAGAATAAAGAATCTAGCCTAATCTAGAGGGGAAATGGTCAAGAAAAACTTCCTCCTGGAAATGGCATTTAAACTGAGATCTGAAGAATGAATAGCAATTAGCCCAGTTAATGATGGGGGATGGTGCACGAAAGAAGAGCCTTCCAGACTGAGGAAACAGAAATTGCAAGAGCCCTAAGGTGGACAGGAGGCTAGACCATTTGAGCAACATAAAGAAGGGCAATGTGACTGGATCAAAGAAAATGAGGAGATTCCAGATGGGGCTGGAGATGACGGTCAGGAGTGAAGTCAATCAAGGTTTTAGAATGTGTTAAGAAATTTGGACTTTATCTAAGAATGATGTGTTTCCATTGAAGGGTTTTAAATAGGAATATGATGGGATCAGATTTGATCTCAGGGCCCCCAGCCATCAAGTCCACATAATGGAAGCTTGGAACTAGGGTGGTAGCAGTGGAGACAGAAAGAGGCATATGGGTTAAAGACGCATAATTATTAGGCCCTGGAAATTGATTGGATTGGGGGACATCAGTGAGAAAGAAAATAGGACAAGAATGAAACTTAAATTTCTAGCACAAGCAATTGAGTGCATTGCAAGACGTTTTACCAAGATAGTGGACACAGGAGAAGATATTCCTTGGGCATTAAAATCATGAGTTTGAGGTGCCCTCTAACATGTAGAGACGTCTGTGGAGAGTTGGTTACATAGGTCTAAAGTTCAAGAGCAAGTCTGGGCTGAGGAAGTAAATTGGGGAGTCATCAGTAAATGGAGGGTAACTGAAGCCAAAGGATATGAGATTGACTATAGAGACATGGAAGAGTAAGGAGAAGCCTTATCTCCACCAACTTACCCACACCCTCCACCCTACAGCAATCAGAACTATCAGTTCTCTATATGACCTGTTCTTTTGCTGTCTTTTGTTTCTTTGCATATACTGTTCTCTCCTGGCTTGCCTTTTTCTTCACCTCTTCCTTTACTCTTATTTCTTCTTCAGGACTCAATTCAGGTACCAAATCCTCTGCAAAGCTTTCCGTTATCTTCCCATTGGTTATGTATTTGCTTCCAATCAGTGAGATGTTGCTTTTATCTGGTCTTATAATTTCCTATACATACCTCTAACATAACACTCATCATTACACTGTAGTGTAATGTTTTTCCCTCCACTAGACTGTCAATTTCTTGAGGACAGAACTCTACTTATTTCTCTTTGAGTCCTAAGGCCTAGCACGGGGCTAGGCACATAATAGTTTCTCAATATACACCTGGAAGAAAGAAAAAAGTTCTGCTAGGGAAAGTTTCCTGTGTTAGTCATGCAGTATTTGACTGTTAGAGCCAGAATGGACTTTGGATATTTTCTAATCCAACCTATTTTACAGGTGGAGAAACTGAGGCCCAATCATGCAATAATCAGTGGCAGAAACATATTTAGAATCTAGTTTTTCTGGCTCCTAAGCTAGCGGTCTTCCCATTATCTGATTACCAAACAACCCGAGAAACTATTCACTCAATGATTTGCATGTAAAATGTATGTCATGCAGGTCTTTTTTAAAGGTGGAATACTGAAAGATAAGTATACAGGTACAAAATGTAACTGAAGTGACCTGAGAGATAGAGAACGAACTGGGAGTCTGTACTAATATTGAGTTTCTACATGATTAATCAAAGTAAAAGGTGTCTAAACTTCATGGATTGTTCATATGTGATCCTACCTAGGCTGGAGGGAGGGTGAGGGGTTGACTAGTCCATTGGTAATAATAACAACAAGAACAGCAACAATAATAATAACGGCAACTGATATTTATTGAAGCCTCACCATGAACCAAGTACTGGGATAAATTCCTTCATACATTAACTCATTTGATCATCACCTCAAAGCCCTATGAGAAGTTTCGAAGTATTAATTATTGCCTAAGGTCACACAATTAATTGGTGGCTGAGCCAGCATTGAGATCCAGGCAGTCTGCCTGTAAAGGTATGTTGTAAACCACTGGGCTGTCCTGCCTTTGTTAGTTAAAGTGTTTATCCTCCCCACTTCAGCAGCTCTGAGTGCCAGCTTCTTCTCTTTGCTGATCTCTTAAAAAAAAAAAAAAAAAGGCATGGGGGCCGGCCCCGCGGCCGAGCGGTTGGGTCCGCGCGCTCTGCAGCAGAGGCCCAGGGTTTCGCAGGTTCGGATCCTGGGCGCGGACACGGTACCGCTCATCAGGCCATGCTGAAGCGGTGTCCCACAGGCCACAACTAGAAGGACCTGCAACTAAGATATACAACTATGTACCAGGGGGATTTGGGGAGATAAAGCAGGGAAAAAAAAAAAAGATTGGCAACAGTTGTTAGCTCAGGTGCCGATCTTTAAAAAAAAAATGCTTTAAAAAAAAAAGGTAAAAAGGGCAGAGTTATTCCTCAAAGTTATCCCTAATTGGTAGAAAATAAATGAAGTGAACTATTCTGTCTTTCCCAACCACTTCTTTGGGTCCAAAAGAAAAATATCTAAATGGAAATACGATGAATATTTGTTCATTCATGAGCTAGGCTCCATTACATTTTCTTTTTTTTAAGAGAAAAATATATATAACTGTGCCATATCTTCTATTTGTCCATGTTTCTCTGTATTTGTTGGTGTCAGTGCTATCTTGGATTGTAAACTCTAGATGGCAGTGATCAAGTTAAGGTTTGCGCAGTGTCCAGACTATGGTATATATATGTTGCATAATACATAATAAACACTATTTGTAATTATAATAAGGGTGAGTTCTAGAAGAAGTAAACAAGGGTATAAAATTCATCTCCCGTATGGTTATTATTCCACTTATATGAGAAGTCCACTAAATTCACTGAACCATATCAGGCCACATCTGTTTGAAAACCTACCAGTTTTTATGAACATTAAATAAAAACGGTTAGATTTAATGACCATTTATCATATTCATGCAAAAATAATGAAATGGAAAAGTAGCAAAAGGAGGCCACACTGATAAAGAAAGCAGTTTTAAATGCCAACAAGTTCAATATTTTATTTTTTGTAGTTTCAAAAATCAAGTATCTGCTATTTATGCTCCAGAACTTTCCGTAATTGGAGGGCATTTTTGTTTCAGTGTTGTTTTCTTTCTTGCTTAAGGATTAACATGAGTAGCATAGACTCAGAAAAGATGCCAAATGTATTTATACATAGACTTTTCTCACAAAAGTTATGTTTTTGAACCTTAAGAGAAACTGCTTGGATGGACAATCTTACCGCAAGGAACAAACAACAAACAACAGCCCTTAAACAGAATAAAGATAAAGCTGGGTGCTGGGGGGGGACATAGACAGGAAGTGGAAAAAATTTCTCCTAGCTGTGTTTCACAAGTGAAGGGAATTCTAGTTGGATTAGACCTTCTAAGTGACCATGACAGAGGGTAAAGAGAGGTGGAAAGGAAACTTTGAGTGACATTTTTGACAGCGAGCTACCGAAAGAACAATTTGACAGAAGAGGCCATCATAAACATAAGATCATCTCAGGCATGAATAGGAGTCCCCTTAATGTAAAAAATATGGAGCACATGTAGGATTCAATTTGGGGTCAAGCAAAGAGCCAGGCAGGAAGGTTACCTCCAAGTAGCTACTAGTGCTGAAGTCAGGAACTCTCATATCAGTTTAAATATCCCTAGTGAATATTTTTGGAGATTTTGAGGTATCGCTCTCCGTTATTCCTATTTATATCTGTTTGTAGCTTGATTGACCGAGCTGATGTATAACCAATAAACAGAGAAGGTTAGGATTTCTATTAATACATAGTTTGTTTTTATGCCAGGACTGAGATCCCTTTATCCTCAGGTAGAGGATAGATCTCATTCTTGCCTAATCAATACAGACATCACAGATCAACAACAAATCTTCATATTGGCAAACAGATCAGTCAATATCTTATTATTATTTAATAAGGATTTCATTGTCAGTGTGCTGGGAAGAAAAATATTAGCAGAAAAGTCTGCATGTAGTATTATAAATACTGCTCTAATATAAAGGGCAGAAGATGAGAAAGACCATATCACTAAAAAAATGGCCTTGAGTTTAGAGCTTTGGGATCTTGTCGGAATCTAGAGTTAACTCGTTTTATGAGATGGACTGGTGAGTTGCCATCTTTTTTTTCTTTCTTCTTCTTCTCCCCAAAGCCCTCCAGTACATAGTTGTATATTTTTTTGTTGTGGGTCCTTCTAGTTGTGGCGTGTGGGATGCCACCCCACCGTGACCTGATGAGCCGTGCGATGTCCGCACCCAGGATTGGAACCAGCGAAATCCCAGGCTGCTGAAGCAGAGCGCACGAACTTAACCACTCTGCCATGGGGCCGGGCCCCAGTTGCCATCTTTAAACCTTCAATTCTTTGTCCAAAAGATGAGAGGGGTTGACCAAATTATCCCAAAAGCCCACCTTTCAGCTCTGAAATCCATGACAAGTAAATATTCTATTTTGAATTCTCATTAGGTTAAGGATTTAACAATCAGCTGAAACAGGATGACTAACCCATAACACGTTCCAGAAAAATATGAGATGACATGTTGAAGAGCATTTAAATTGAACAAAACAGATTTGTGTGTGTGCCACTATTGATATACAAATGTTGAATGTGTTTTACTCTATCTACTGAGTGTGATTGATAGGAGATGCATCAATTTCAAGGTTTGTGAATTTAAGTAAATTGTTGTCAGTGGTATAGCTTCTTTAAAAAAAATTATATCCTTACAGAGAACAGACAAATTGAGACAGGATATACATAAAGCATCAATTTAGCACAAATACCCACTTACAATTGTGAAAAAATATATATATGTAGTTGGGAGTTTTTCAGAAAATTTGAGGAGCATTTTTTAAATTGCTTGCGCTTTTTAGAATGCTTAGCATTTCTGTTTTGAAAACAACTTGTCTTCCTTTTCAAAATGTATGTGCTAAGCTGGCTCTGATGTCAGAATAAACTATTTTAACAGGATTGGGTCAGCCCCTACTCAATGACTCTTTTATGGAAAAGAAACCAGTGTTGAGATACCATGGCAGTTGGACTCCATTAAGCCTCAAACCCTCAGCCCCTTCGCCAAAGCACTACAAAACTCTTAAATGTGTAATCAAGAGGAGAAAAAGAGGAAGATACAGTTTGTCTTTTACTGAATTATTAAATCCTTGTTTTCACGCTTTCCCATTCTACCTTGACCTTTCTTTCTCCACTTTTCTGGTGCAGAAAAAGGAAAACAAAGAAAGAGAGAGAAAGCTTGTCTTCTCGTCTCTCTTCCATTGCCGTTTTCTTTCCCCTTCACATTTCTGTCGGCATCTCACTTAGATTCTGTCTATTTAAATCATTTTTATACCCAGGATATTTTAGGTTTCCAATATTTTCACACTGAATAAAAATAGCTTTAAATTTTTAAAATGTATGCCACAAATATTTTACAGATAAACTTGCTTTGAAACATAAATGCATATCAAGTGGAAAAAGCAGAAATATAGATTTTTTTTCACAAAACTTATAGGTATTTGCTTTCACTTTAAAAGATCTTTAAAGTTCATGATAGAGGCCACTAGATGTAAGTTCATGTTTAGCGAGATCAGCCCCCCCCCCCAAAAAGGAATTGATTTGATGAGAGCCCACCCTGAGTCTAATTTAGGAGTTTCCATTTATGTCATGTCAGATTTGGGGAGATTGAACCCTCACTGAATGCATTGGTCTGACTGTCTCCCAGGCTTGATACCCAGAGTTCACGACTGCAGTTCCTGGCACAGTCATAAATATTCATACCTCTGCTAATAATTTGCAAGCCAAATTCATTTGGCTTTTTTCACCCCATCAATCTTATAATTAATAAGGGTGGTGCTCTTGTTTCGCTTTCCTCCAAAAGAAAAGATAAATGAAATAAAGAGTCATCCTGTAAATTTAAATAGGAGTGCCTCTCGCTGATTAAAAGCTGATGCTATCATATAATGGGGGAAGGAGAGGCTTCAGCTCTTTCTCTCACTGGTGGCTGGGGGCTGGGGGGCAAAGGAAGCATTTCCAGATGTGGCGGCATGAGCCTTGATCTGAAGAGCGTCGTTATCTGTTAAATAATGCATAGGAGAACTTTGAGACATGATGTTGAAAGTGAATTGTCGGGTATATATTTACAAATTGCTCCCTTATCTGTTGTTTGGTTAGATGGACATTGAATACAGCATACCAGTATCCAGAGAATTAGATTCTACAGTCTGCAGGTTCTGCCTGCAGTTTAGAAATATAGAGATATTGTAGAAAGTTGTCCAAATTTAGTGATTGTTGTGTCTTTAAAGTGACTGCCTTGGAATGAGCCTGATTGCTGTGTTTCTAAACCCAATAGTAAGGACTTGGTCTCCACAGAAACACTGAAGGAGGCAGACATCTCAAAATGGCTTTACAAATAAATCATGGTCCCTGGGACGTGGTGTAAATGGCCCACTCCCACTGGATTTTCTAAGGTCATTTATAGCAAAGCAAGAAAATCAAATTGAACATAATTTAGAAATAAAATTTTGATAATTGAGCTAAGTAACTTGAACTTGTCAATCACCTGTGACCTTATTCTATTTACACTTCACTTGAACATTCCAACGTCCTAAGGCCGATGGATAAGCTGCAAGTATAAAGACTGCCCTCGTTTGTTGGGGTGAGCAATATCCCCCTTGTGAGCAGATTATTTAATGTGTATTCAAATGAAGAGACCTGGTGAAATAAGCAAGCAGAAGGTATTTGACTAACTTTCTAACTTTCTTTTAGAGGAACTTACTTTAAAGATGCAATACTGTGTTATTTCTGTGTATTGGTGAGTTTGTTTTGGGAGCTCTCGTCGCCTGTGATATTCTTGAGACACCCTCCTATTGTTTATGTGAAGGTGGTGAAGAGGACATCGACACTCTGAGGGTTCTTTATCCTTAAAGTTTACATTTAAGTGTCTTGTTCTACAAAAGCATGTCACGTTCGGGGCAGGCCTTTAAAAATGTCTAAGCACAGTCTATACTTTAATTTTTACGCCTTAATTCTATGTAAATATAATTACACATTTGATTTACTGCAAGAAAAAATGTTTTACTTTATTGATGTTTAAAATAGAGGAGGAAATGAGGGAGGAGCAAACCCAACTGACTGGGCCCCTTTATGTTCCCCCAGACCTAATCCAGCCAGCTGCTTCTGGGGTAAGATGGCCTCAGAGAGCCCGCAGACTCTGGGCCAGCGGCACAGGCTGGGATTTCAGGACATCTTTGCAAGGAGTTCTCAGCTGGTTCTGGAGTTGTGATTCTTTCTCTGCCCAGATTTCTTCCTGAGGAGGATGCGGTGGGGGTGGCGGGTAATTAGCTTTTGCTTACTCTCTACTAAGCCCTTCTCAACTCAGCTCGGCTGAAGGGGATCTTGGAAAACTCACTATTGGGAAATAGAATCTCTTCCCTCTCCTCTCCCACTGACTTCTCAAAGCAGAATTGGACCCACCTAAAGCTTGCGGAGGCTTTCTGGGTCTTTGCTGTTGCTGACCTAGGTCACCAAAAACACACCACACAGCAGTGTTCCTGGAGGGGAGCCCTTGAAGGGATAACAGGGAGATGACAGAGGGACTTCATCCACGAGAGAGAGGGAGAGAGAGAGAGAGAGAGACAAATGGAGAGAAAGAGAGAGAGGCACTGACAGTCCCCCCTTCTCTGGTTCCAAATCAGAGCCTGGAGCCAAAGGCAGGCCTTCCATCCCCGGTGCCACCTGAAGTCCCATAGCGGCACTCACCACCTCGTCCCAGCAGAGGCTGCTGGAGTGGACTGATGCTCCAGCGGCCGGGCCTGAGCACTGCCTAGCGACCTTGTCTATCTGTAAAGGGCACTGGAGGTGGAGGGCTTTAGATGGGTCGCGGCTCTTCTGGTCGCAGACTGTCTCGCCTGTCAACCCCAGGCAGTCACACCGCGGCAGCTGGGAGGTGCCCGCCCTGCTCTATTTCTCCAAGTCCTGGGAGTGGTTGGGACATGAGGACTGGATCTCTTCCTAATTCCTTTCCCAGAAGCCCGGGAAGAGCAAGGGGCAAGAGGAAGGTGAAAAGCGCACCCCTTACCCACCCCCCACCCAGCAGGTGGGTGTCCTCGGCACCACCCCAAGCAGCAAGGGGCCTCGCTCCCCACCGCACCCCAAGTTCTTGCGCCCGGGCACCAATTGTGCCCTTCCTCAGCCAAGGGGACCTGAGGAATTTTGCAAATGAGTTTTTGTTTTGATGTTCTTCCTTTTTTTTTTTTGAGGCGTGGCTGCAGAGGTGCGGAGAAAAAGGGTAGGTTTGGGTCAGAGAAGAGAAGGCAGTAATTACAGAGCTTTGCCAACGTTTTCATGCAGGGTGCCTAGGTCGGAGCCTAACAAAGAGAAGGAAGGAGAGTGAGAAGAAGAGGGGAGGAAGGGAGGGTGGAGAAAGAGAGAGACAGAACACAAAGACAGAGAGAGACAGAATGCACAAGGCTAAGGAACTGTAGACCAAATCGTTCTGTGAAACTCAAGTCAAAGACACACCAAAGCCAGCTACACTCGCCTAACCTGGCTGGACCCGGAGCAGACACCTGTAACTCAGGCTTCATTTAACCCTTTTTGTGCTTGGTCCCAAGAACTTTCTTTGTTCCCCAGGACTCAGAGAGAGAGGCTGTCGGGCAAAGAGGGGCTGGAGGGGCGGCTCGTAGAGGTGGACAGACAGGAGAGCTGGGCCGGGTGCCCGGTGCTCACCCCTCTGGCCTGCGGGCCCACCTGCCTTCAAACCCTTCATCTAGGCCAGAACGCAAGGCTTTCCTCGCACCAATTTGGCTTGTTTTCTCTAAGAATGAAAATTATAGATCGGGTTGATTATTTTTATGTTTTAAAGCAACGTTTGCCTGGGTTTGTGTTTACCAGGCAAAGGGAAGTGGAGATCCAAGAACAGTTTGGATAATTCCAAATAAAAAAAACTGCCACAAGTGACAATTTGTGTTAGAGCTAAGATGGGGCTACTTTTGGATAGAGACCTGGATTAGCTCTGTGTTTGGATAGAAATAATCCTCCTGATACATTGCCTACGTGTGTGTACACGGCATCACCAATATCTTAAACATTCCAATTCTATTGGATTTCAAAAGGTGAATGGGTTGACACAGCCCAAGATTCTACTTCTGTGTGAGCGTGAACTTATACTTTGGACTTAATGGATCTGTGAAATACACAAAGACACCCAAAATAGAGGAGGGGCAAAGGAAATTCAGATTAACTCTAGGAGAGGTGAGGAGAAAGGGGAAGAGAGAGCTAGAGAGAAAAGAAGGAGAAATGGAGAGAGGTGGAGGGAGGGACCAAAGGAGGAGAGAGGAGAGGGAGGAGGGCAGAAAGAGAGAGTAGAGACAGAGAGGTTTTCACACGTGCGGTCCAAGGGCTTTGAAGCCTCCGACCTCGACCCCCAAACCCAAGTGCATCTCACAAAACAGGTTGGGCTCGTATTTCAGGCCGTCTCCTCGCCCCGCGTCCGCGGTCCCCGGGGCCCTAATTCACTCCTGCCCTCTCCTCACAATGACATTCGAACCTGGGAAAATAATTGCATTAGAGCAGATTACTTATAACCAATAGTTATCCGTCTTTTTCTGTTCGACAGAAGTCTATTAAACTCAGCACAGCCATTACCAGCTGAGCTCTAGAGCGCGCGTCATTAAGAAAATTAAAATCATACTTTTGAATCTAAGCAAAGCCTGCGCAGGTCTCAAGAGCCCGCGTCAAACCCCGACGTTCTCCTAAACCCGATTTTCCCGCGAATCACTCTCTGCTTTTTGGATACTGTAGGTCAGGGTGAAAAGATTGAGTGTGATGACAATTACTCGAAGACAGGGATGTCTGAGCTCTGGAAGGACCATCTTTCTTCCCAATCCCTCCCCCCACTCCCGGTGGGTCTTTTCTCAGGCGCTTTCCAGTTAACGGCACCACACCTATGCAGGCGTGGCCTGGGGTCTAGGGAGTTGGGGCGGGGCCGGGGGAGGGGGGATGGCTGTGGCAGAGGGTGGGGGCCAGGGGAAGGTGTGGATTCAGGGCCCGGGGAGTCGCTGGGGTGAACTACCCCAGCTGACGTCTGCGGCCAGAGGCCCGCTCCCAGTGGACGTGTTACACACACACACACACACACACACACATTCCCTAGCGCACGGGGAGACTGTCCTCCTCCATTGCATTTCACACTCGCTCCGGGACCAACGTGGCCTATGAGCCTTTTGTCCACCCAGGCACGGGAGCCTGGCTCCGGGACTCGGCAGGCAGTTGCACCGGCCTCGGACCGGGAACCTGCGTCCCTTTGGCCGGACCTTCGGCCTCCAGGGGCCTCATGGGGCTTCCTGCTCGGTTTGGTAGGAGCCTCAGCTTGTGAGATCCCTTGGAGACTCGGGGCCGCATCCGCCCAGCTTCTCCCCTCTCCCGCGCCCCAGCGGGGGAGGAGGGAACAGGTGGGAAGCGCAGGCTGGGGTGGGGGGGCGACACCCCCTACCTCCCCTCCTGATAGCCTCAGGACAACATCTCCCATTGCTCCAGCGGAGGTGGGATCTCCAACTCCACTTTCAGCTGGAAACATCACCCGGCAGGAGAGCTGTCTGCTCAGTTAGGAGGGGTGCGCGTTTGCATTGATTTTCTGTGGCATCTGGAAATTTGCAGGGTTTGAAGAATTTTTAGCATGGTTTATTTTTCTGTTAGCCACCGCCCTTCGTTTCAGCATTTTGCTTTTTTAAATGTTAATTACTGTGTGTTTCTCGGAAAGGTCTGCCCAACTAAGGGCTCTAAAAGAAAACACAACGGCTTTTGCATATTTGGGGGGTGTCCTTTTCTAGGGCTCTGGGCGCAGAGAGGCACTGCTTCCATTTTTGTCAGAATGCCCAGTAATAGAGTTCTCACTCCTCTTTCTCTATGTCTAATGAGGGCTTTGAGGTTTATTAGGGGAAAATAGTATCCCCCCCAACTCAGTACTCAAATACAGGATTAAGTGGAATTTACTTGAAAGTGTATAATATTGTTGCTCCTTGGCAAGTGTCTAATTCTCTGTTCCATAATTTCTATTTGACACAAAAGCCTACAAAATTCAAGTGACGAAAGCCGGTGAATAGATGTGGACAAGCGAACATCTTTTACATCTCCACAGCTTTCAACTCGCTAAATGGATGGATATTAAAAATATTTCTTCCAGGGAAAAAGAAAATAAAACAAATGCACCTTCACTGTTGTTAGTGTTTTCTTCTCATCAAATGGAGACACATCATTCAATATCTTTTTCCTTTGTAGCAAAAGATGAGGAAATCAGAAATGAACAGCAGCCTTTTAACAGCAGCAAATGCAAGACTTTTGAGATGGTTTTCTTTGCTTCTGTTCTCTTTTCTTTGCCCTTAAAGCAAAACAAAAACAAGGATAAAAAAGGAAGAAACACCTTTCCTGGTGGTGAGTTTATTTTGTTGCCACAATAAGGGGGTGGAGACAGTTAACAGCTATTTGAGATGATAATGCTTCCTGATCCCATTCTTTTAATCATAATCTTCAAGTGCTGTAAGATTAATGGCCAGAGGTTTTATGGTCTCTTCCTAAGGACCTTTGCATTAATTTACTTAGACCATTGACCAAACTGTCAATGTCTCCAAATTTCATTAAGTCCAACTGAGACAAACACAATGAGATTTTCATATTTTCTTCATCTATAAGAGTTTCTTACTGGAAAGAGTTTTATTTGGATTCAGCTACAACGGAGGACACTTGCTTCCTTTTCTTTATGATAGGTAAATAGATATAGATATACAAAATATGTGTTATATATGTATATATACATATATATTTAAATGAACCAATATTGTTTGCAGATAACTTCCCTTCCATTTCTGAGCTTAATGAAGACCTTTCCAAAAGTCAACTCTAGTGGCAGGCGGCAAATTCTGCTTCCCCCAGAGCAGGATTTATGTTTAAAGTAAGTTGGAAAGCACTGAACTTCTTCAAAACAGACAAAAAAATAATGAGAACAACTTGGAGTATAAATATTTAACTTTACCTTCGTTGTCACAGTAGCCCCAGCGGTTCTTCAAATACAACCCGACTGAGGCATCACTCCACTGGCGCGAAGACGCGGGCTGCCTCCGCCTTGCCCTGGGAGCGTTCGTTCCCTGAAGACCCCGTTCGGTCCCAGAGCGTCCCCAAAGAGGAGAGTTAGAGAAGGCGTGACACAGGGGTTTCTAGCGAGAAGCGAGGGAAGAGAACGGAGTTTTAAACTAGAAGGTCCTGGTACCCTGGCAAGAAATGAACAAGAGACCTACCTTTCCCCTGCCACCCTCCCTGCCCGGTCCTCCTTCCCCCGCGCCTCATTTCGGAGAGCTGTTTTCACAAAATCCCGCCATCCCGGACTTCAAAAAGCAAACCCCCAAACTCCCCACAAACTAAAGTCGTTCCGCATTGCAGATTGACAGTCTTTAAGTGGGGTCTAGCAGTGGTCAGAAGACTTTTCGGTGTCAGGGCTGCTCGGCCAGCGCCTTTCCCAGGAGTCGAGGCTGGCGGTGGAGTCGGGGCGTCTGCCAGCCCGAGATAGCCCCGGCTTCGTTACCTGTGCACCCTCGCGTAAGAGCGCTCATCAATCCCCTGAAGATTGATTGGGAAGCCGAGGAAATGTCTGTATGTACCGAAACAGTTGAAAAATAACCCACTCTCAAATCGTACCAGTCCCACACCTTGCATTTGACGTGAAGCACCAGAAGAAGATCAAGTGGCAAAGACAGTGGTGGTTTATTTTGGTGCACTTCGACTACCCTTTCCGTTTCCAGCAAAACTAAGAAGCACGGGCGAAGAAAGAACAGGAACACGCGGAGAAAAGACCAGTATACGTGTGTATGCTTGTGTGTGTAGGTAGGTAGGTACGGTGACAACTTTTAAACACCTTCTCTATTTTGCAAAAAAAAAAAAAAAAGATCGGGCAGGGGCAGCTATTTCTTTGCGGGCAAGGAAAGGGTCATTCAAAACAAGGCTCTGAATTCCGATTCCTCGGGACTTTCCTGAAATAGTGCGAGTTCCCGGGGAGTTTTATTTTGCGAGGCTGCAAAATATTGTACTTTATCGGCCTCTTTCCTCATCAGATATCCATTTTGTAAAAACTGCTGCAGCATCTCTTTAAAACATTTCCTTGGACTCAGAATCTACCGTTCTGCAGAAACAAACCAACCACAGCAAAACCCAGAGAATAAAGAGATTTAGAAAAAGAAAATGTGTCCCTTTCCTAGTCATCTGATAGTTTATTCCCCGAAGGCCAAGTGAAGGTGGGGGTTCCTTCGTATTTTATTATTATTTTTATCATTTATTCATTTAAATGTTCAGCCTTGACAAGCTATTCCCCTGCCGCGGGGTTTTCCTGCAGAACCGAGGTTGGGGTAGTGGAAGGAGTCGGTGAAGGGGGGCCGGGGGCGCAGAAAAACACGATTTGCTTCGCAGGGGGCTGACCCGCAGCGTTCTGCTTCGCTGGCCAGCAGGGGGCGCTCTGATGTTATCTCTGGACGAGACAGCCGAGCTACTCAGAGCTGCAAGACAGGCTTTGCAGTTTCACGCAGCTGCAAAAGGAAGGGGAGGAGGGACTGTAGCTCCTAAACCCTCAACAGCTATTCCACTTGGGTTATTTACCCTCTGTACGAAATGTACCTACGTCTCACTTTACCTACCCACCCCACTTAGAGTGCACGCCCCTCACCATCAACCTCTTTTCATCTGCATCTATGCACCACATGTATAATCCCTCTCCCTAGCCTTGAAATATACATTAATGCAACTTATTAAATGCGACGATGAATAGTCAACATTTTTTTTGCCCGTTAGTTCCGCTGATCCAAGCAGGATTTATTTGCAGATTTCACATCCCGGAGCCACAAAGCGTGATTTTTTTTTTTTCCTTAAATAAAATTGGTCAAATGTTGACAACCTTTAAGCCAATCTAACCCTCAAGATTAGTGATGGGAAACTAATGAGAAAATATCAGATCGCCCGGCCTGAGGGCTGCCAATTAAATCTTCGCTGATTGAAAAATAAAAGCGGACTTGGGGTGTGAGCCCAGCTCAACTTCAACTATTAATTTAACATGTTGCCGGGTCCGCGGCTTCTCTCCTCTAAACTGCTTCCCGTAAGAGAGCTTCGTCCTCCCTCAAATCTCAGCCTAAAAGCCAAATGTATTTCTCGGAATATTTCGAGAGGTCCAAATCAGGATGATCACTTCTTACACGGTAAATATTAGGCCTTTAAGCAATATGATTTAACTAATTAGAAAATTTACATCATTAAGTCTCAGGGAGAGAAAAAAAGAGAAACAAATCTGCCAGTCATTTTAAAGGAGACAGGCACTATTGAAGTGTGAAGAAATCGGCTCTAATTCAAAAAGGCAATCGGGCAGAAAAAGCCCTCAACATTACCCTGCTAGTTATTAATCAGAAAGACCCTCTCTCCTCCCCACACCCCCTCCTCTCCGAGCACCGAGTTTAAGTTCGTTTTTTCGCCAATGGCCCATGTCATATTTATATGGACGTTTTGTCTGCTAAAGGATTAAAATTGGAAAATGTTTCAATATGAAGCAAACAGAATCCTCAAAGGGTAAAATATTCGCAGAATCACCCCTCTTCCACACAAGTAAACCTGTTGTGATAAACAATTCTCACCCCCTCTTTATTTTTTTTTCATTCTTTCTCCCCCCCCCCCCACCAACAAGTTCCTATTTTGAAACCTGCTTGGTGAGAACTAGATAAAGTCTTTGTGCTCTGCTCCCCTCCCCCTCCTTTCTTGCACCCCTCCTTCTTCCAAAGCGACAAACTTAGACTGAAAGCAGAAAAGTACAAAATACATTAACAAAGCCCCACTCACTTGATAAAAAGGCTGTGGTCTAGGCTTACATGTCAGGAATCTAAGGGAAGGGGGATCAATCTGGTGGGTCTACAGACAAAAGACGATGAACTAGAAATTTCCCCCACTTATGTATAATATTTGATAGTGTTTGGTTCTAGTGAAAAAGAAAGACAGGTAGGTGAGAATTATTTTGAAGTGCATTGGGGTGTTGTGTGGCTTTTTCTCTATTCCCCCCTCCTCTATTCAGCTTAAAACAGCAGCCTCATTATATCTAGGTGCCCTTCCCATCGTGCTGTCACACAAGCCCTTGGTACACCACACACACAGCCCTCTCCTTGGTCTTCTCATTCCCACCAAATTAACTGAAGAGGGAACTGCAAAGGAACTTTGTGAGCAGTTCCATTTGGAAACTCAGGCCCTTCCTGGCATCTCTGAGGACTTGTTCTTAAACAGGCATGGGGTTGAAAAAAAATTTAATAGCAAGCTTTAGATATTCAATTTCCCTTCATTATTATTTCTTTTTCAATTACAAAGAGGTCCCAAAGGCTCATTTTTCTGCCTCGCCTATTCTTCTCTTATTAGGTTCCATTCTAGGCTCATTTTCTTACCTTCCTCTCTGCCTTACATTCTGGAAGTTTCACTACCTTGCTTCCCTGGGCCTGCAATTCTCAAGTCTTTGAGCTTCTGCCGGCCTAGAGCTGCTCTCCAGCATTAGTCCAAGGCCGTTCTCCACCTTACCAGGGTTCAACTTTGCAGGAGAGAGCAGTAGCAGACCTAGGCTATTAACACACCACAGTTAATTCTCTGCGGGAACTTTTACTAGGTGGGACGAGTGGAAGGAGAAAACATCTGTAAACAGTGAGTGCTCTTGAGGGTGGGGAAGGAGTTCTGACAGAGAGGCCAGAACACATAGCAAATACAGCAGAATTTGTAAAAGAACCAGTTCCGAGTTAAATTCTGGCGAAATAAGGAAAGGAAAGCGAGAAGGGGGGACGTCGGGAAGAGTCTGGAATGCTCCCCAAATGCAGCTTCTTTTCTGACCATCACAGAGCAGATGGGAGTCGAACGTGCTCCTCTTTGAGAAAGATTAGAGTAAAATGGACACTTCTGTCACTTTCAGGAGGCGGGACACCGAGAGGTGAAAATATACAAGACAATGGCCTCTGGCGCTGGGGGCTCCCCTGGAGGGCTCCCCACCCTGTGCCCCGTCCCTCTCAGGA
Organism: Equus przewalskii; assembly: GCF_037783145.1. Lineage (NCBI taxonomy): Eukaryota > Metazoa > Chordata > Mammalia > Perissodactyla > Equidae > Equus > Equus przewalskii. The sequence continues at coordinate 151,490,638 of NC_091831.1, read as the reverse complement.
CCCTTCTTACCTTTGTTGCTTGGATTTGATCTGACACACTGGATGTTCCTGGACTAGGTTGTTTTGAGAGGAAAAAGACCACGAGAATCAACCGGTCTCCTCCTGCATCTACTCCGAAGCCAAGAAACATTACAATAAAATTTACAGCGCCTTTAACAACTCGCAAGTAAAGCATTAAAATTCTCTTTAATTGAGAAAATATTGATTTTTAAGTCTAGAAAAAGCGAAATCGTAATTTAGCTGCAAACTTTCAGGCGAGAATATAGCATATAATGTCGCTGTATTACGGATTCACCCTTTATACCCATGCAACATCACATCTTTAATTGTGCTACTTTATGAAGTGATAAAGACAAAAGATAACCCGACTTAGGCAAACGCTTAAGAAAAAAAAGAGGACCTAGACTAATTTCCTTTTCCAGTTATTTATAAAAGAATTGTCTTCTTTTTTTTGAAGCAGAAAAAAAAGAGCGCCCAAAGGGGAGGAAAGAAATAAAACAGAACGGAAAACCATAGACGAGTCGAAAAGCAACTCACATCAGTAAATCCGTTGATATTCTTTACCAAAGAAGGAATAAAGCCAACACATTTAGAGAAAATGCATTCACGGGCAAAATTGCATCCTCCTTTAAACGAAACAAACCTGGGTCTATTTTCTTACTTTACTCTCCCGTCCTTTTTGGGGGGAGGGGGCAGAATCCATTGGTGGACAGAGAAGGGAAAGAAAATCAGGCTTTCTATGTTATTTCTGTATCGGTTTTTGGTATTATAGAGGAGTAAAGAAGTTTTTGTGTGGTGGTTTTTCATTGATCAGTCACTCTGAGCTAATGTAATTATCCTCATCAATAGGAGGCTGCAGAGAGAATCATTATGTGGGTGACATTGATAAATGATCGCCCAGGAACGGCCCTCTCGCGGGCAACCCCCACATCTGACCCTCCCACACACACAATGTAGTCATAGAAACACCTAGAGAACCTCGACACCGCCGCGGAAGGGGCAGGAGAGGGGAGAAAAGCCTCGGGCGGCCGAGGTGGGGGTGGGGGCGACCGGGGGCGGCCGGTCCCAGATCCCAACCAGTTCCAACGACAAAAACAGCCAACCGCGGGGAGAGAGGAGGGCGTGCGGGAGGGAGAATCCCCCTTCCCAGCAGCAAACCCTCGCACAGTTGCTCACAACAAAGTGAAAATCCGCCCTCCACACGGACCCGTTCCTCCACACCTTTTCCCATGTGCGACCTCACTACCAACAACATCTGATGTTTGCCGAGACACACATGCAAAGAGGTTTCTCCCAAGGAGTTAAATAATTAGGTTACAAAACCTGTAGGCATCTTATTCTCAAGCGGGTCCCCCACCCCGCCCCCCGCTCAAAAAACCCCAAACAACAAACAAACCGAACCCATCTGAACAAAGGCAGCAGCTGGGCAACCCCCCCCTTCCGCCGCTCCCCCCCCCCCCCCCCCCGGCGCCCAGTTATGTACTGGGCGACCCCTTCCTTTCTCTTCACCTCCTAACCCAGTGCCTCTGATTATGAGATAATGGATTTTGCGATTGTTCCTGTCAGGGGAGAAAAAAAATCCTCACCGAACCCCACGTTTTCATCTTTTGACTGTTTTATTTAAGCCAATGGGAAAGTATTGAGAGCAGTAATTGATTCATAATGATCCATAAATCGATGTCGGAAAGCGGGGGGTGGGGGTGGAGGTGTATGGAGAGTAAGGGGGGCTGATGCTGTTTATTTATTTTATTTCTAAAGCTTCAACTAAAGTAGCTTTGACACTGTTGGGGCTGGAGGGGAGGAGCTGTTGGGCTCTGCTGGATCATCCATCATCGCTGTCACCCAGAGTCTGCCCCGAGGAGCCGTAGACGCAATCTCCCTTCTGTCTCTACACCGAAACTATTAATATTAAAACCTCCCTTCAAACACGGCCCCGACGGTCTCCATTCTCATCACCAGCCGACCGGCCTCCCCCATCGGACCCACATTTCCCCTGTGCCGCAGCTTCCTCCCAGCCCCGGCCCGTCGGAGGGAGCTCGACAACCGCGCCCGACGCCCCTGGTTGATGACTGCCGCTGTTAGGTGCCCCCCTCTCCCACCCCCATCAATTTGAAGCAGGTCCGTCTACCTCTGTCTAACACACCCCAGCAAAGCGCAGGCCAGGTGAGAGCGGAGACTGCGCGCCCCCGGCCCGGCCCGGCCTGGTCCCAGGCTCCCCGACGCACGTCCCCACCCACCCTGGTCGCTGGGCGGCGGGGGCGGAGGCTGGGAAGCCAGGGCCACTCCGGGCATCCAGACACCCAGACACCGGCCCTTCTAACACAGTGGCAACTTGCAGCGGAGGTCCAGGCTCCTTATCAAATTGCTGGTCTGCAAGACTAATGGGGAACTTGTGGAAGATCCCTGTCCAGTCCCTTTGAAGGAAGGTCCCTCCTCTGACAGCTGCTAGAGATATTAGCCACATTTCCCGTCCCAAATCTGCTCCGGGTTAACAGGCCCACGGGGGCGGGAGGGGCGAGGAGGCCAGGAGCATCCTGATGGACTCTTCTCGGCAAAGCTAACTAGGGTGAGCTGGGGAGAGTGGGGGGCGCTGACCTTGGGGGAACCGAACTGGGGGAGGGGCTGGAAGAGAGAAGGGGTGGATGGAAGATACAGACTTTCCTGGTCTTTTCTCTCTTTTTCTCCTTCAAAATGTGGCTTCTTGCTCAATTCCCAACCCTTAACAGATGGCGACTGCAGTTCTCTCAGAATTTCTTAAAGAAAGGGAAACCTTTGGAATTTATTTCTGCTTTTGCTTTTCCATATAAATAAAAAGTGTTTTTATATTACTCTTGTTTTGGAGAACATAAGCAATTTTATTCAGACTACAGTATTTCCTTTAACACTATATGGTTGTCAAAACACCATTCCCAGTTTCTTTGCTTTTGACAGCTGAGTCTTTCTTAAATATACCCAAATCGGAACTCTTTATACTAAATAGTAAACCCGAGATAGGAGCAAGTGCCTTCTGAGGTGGTATAAAAAAAGAGTTATAAAAATTGGACAACTCTACCACCTCTCTTTCTTAGCATGTGGGGCGGGGGTGAGCAAGGAAATGTAAACAAATATTATTACAATTATTACTCATCTCCAAATATTTCAGAGGGTTGCGGTTAACATGATAGGATGTGGGTTTGTTGAAGAAACTAAGCCTGAGATGATTTTATTCATTAAACCCAAAGGTAGAGAGCTCTAGAATCTAAACTCTGGTGAAATAAATAGTAATTTCTTTAAACACTTCCTAAACAGGAGCTAATCACCAAGAAAACCCTGCAGCATCTACTTTACTGAGAGGAAAAGAAGAACAACTTTGCCAAAAACTTTTTTCAGCTGATGTGAGAGTTAATTTATAATTGGAGAACTTGTCAAAGTTTACCTAAACTAGAAATATACAAATATTTAAATTTTGCAAAGAAAAACACCCCTCCAGGTGAAATGGTATAACACAAATGAGAGGGCAGCTCTCTCTTTTCCACGTGGCACAGAATTTCTCCATTAACGGTTAACTTTTTGTGAGGTGTTATTTCTATGTTTAAACAGCAGCACGTGAACTAAATGGATAAACATATTTATAAAAATCCTACCTAGCTAAATATAACTCAAACAATGGAAGTTTCTTTCCTTGTTCATTTATATATAACTTCTATTAGTGCTGTCTGTGATGGAAAGATGGAAGAACCCCAAATAAGATACAATTATGGATCTCCTCCAAGTTTGCAGAGATAATGAACTATTTGCCTGTCAAGTTGATATCAAACAACCAGCTAAAGTTTATGATAGTATCCTTTCTAAACATAGGATTCAAAATTTAGTTATTACAAAATTCCAGGAGAATACAGTTATTTGAAAAATTGAGGGGCATGCAAATATCTCATACTTTTTCTTTACTTTGCACACTTTAGCAGGCATTGTACAGTATCAGCTACCTAATGACACAGATTTCCAAGAATGTTGCATGAAATTTTGAAAATGTCATTATATTGCCTGTTTTGTTGTTGTTTTGAAAAAAATTTAAATTTAGTCACCAAATTGTCACACTAGCATGCCTACACATGGAGGTGTATGAAATAAAAAGACATCATAATATAATTTATATTAAATATTAATGATTAATCTTTTCAACTCAGGATTTTGAACTCCATAGAAGTTGTTTACTCATCTATGAACATCTATATGTAAATCTTAATTTACATATTCAACAGTATTTTAGTCAGTAACACAGAAAAAACACAGGCAGATGAATTATCTTGAGCACAGACGTTAGTTATTTCTTATGATGTAAAATTAACCCTGAAGAAGCCCTTTATTCTGGCAGACGCTGAACATGAAAAGCTTTATCTGAAAGTATTTTTTTTCAACATCATGCATCCGAAAAGGAGGTTGGGCATGTTGAAGGTGAGCTTTCAACCTGGCTCATAACACACAGACAATTTCGTACCTTTAGAAGTTTCCTGCTGGTAGAATGTATAGGCCAAATATACATTGAAAGGCTATAGACAGTTTCCTTAAAAATTGTTGGTAAGTTAAGTTTCAAATATACTCAGCTTCTTGGGGGAAAACCATCACCTACTTTTAACACCACACACAGTCAGCATTTTGTGACCTTGCCTTAAAACTATTAAGAACACAAAAGCCTAACAAAAAATCAAAAATGAAATATTTATTACCGCATTTTGTGACTTAACACCTTTTTTTTTTTAACATAAC